>NW_007377540.1:104758-118545 GCF_000475195.1 Diaphorina citri | reverse complement strand
GTTTTTTTTTTTTTTTTTTTTTTTTTTTTTTTTTTTTTTTTTTTTTTTTTTTTTTTTTTTTTTGAAAAATCCCATGTTGAAGTTCAAGTTGAAAGAAAAACTCTTGGCTTTTCATTGTATTATGACTTTTTACTCTTTAATAGATAAAACTTTATTTTAATCAAATGGCGATTTCGCCATCTGATAAAAGTCGATACCTGAAAGTAAAATTGAAAAATCAAATCAAGAATAATAATAAACTGAATATTAAACAAATTAGGTAGGTACATAGGTACTGATTTTCTTTCATCACGATCAAATAAACTATGGGCTAAAAAATTCCCGGAGCGACGGACCCAGCTTGATTCCAAAAATCACATTCAAAAATTTCAAAATTTCCATTTCATTCAAAAATTTCTGTCTGTCTGTCTGTCTGTCTGTCTGTCTGTAAGTATGTATGTCCTGTATGTTATGCTAAATATACCTTTGGTTGTCCTCTTTTCACGAGAAAATGGCTTGACTGATTCTGATGAAATTTTTTGTGGTTGTTAAGAAAAGTACTCTGGGTGACATAGACTACCTACTTAAAATTGTCACATTCCATACTGATTCAAAATGGCGGCGGTTTAAAGTTATGCCTATTATGCTTCACTGTGGGACATGTCAGGGAGTGCATAGCATGACCATGTGTGTGTGATGGGTGTGTGTGATGGGTGTGCATGATGGGTGTGTGGTGTGTGTATTGGTATTGTGTGGTGTGTGTGTGTGATGGATGGGTGTGTGGTGTGTGTGATGAATGTGTGTGTGTGTGTGTGTGTGTGTGTGTGTGTGTGATGGATGTGTTTGGTGTGTGTGTGTTATGAGTGTGTGTGTGATGGGTGGGTGCGTGTGTGGTGGGCTGATGTGTGTGTGTGGTGGTCCTGTACAAAGGACAGGTCAACCATTAGTAGGTAAATACTACATTTAGAACACTCCAGCAAGTGTATTCTTTTATTTAAAAGTCTATTACAAGAACCTAATTTTATTAAGTAGGTACTTTCACATTAAATGAACATCAGACCAAAAGGTCATCTTTTCTAATTAGGTTAAGCACTTTAAGCAGATAGGTAGATGTACAAGTTGTCACTTACGTGTCACCCTCATCGTCTTGAGTATAACATATCATCCAATATTTGTCCTCTTCATTAATTTCTTGTACTCTGTGATCTGAGGATAATACTGTGGGAATATCAGCTGAGCTAGACTTTAAATTTAACTCGGAAAACTGTTCACTAATATCAACATCAACACCACTGTCAAAATGAGAATGTTGCTGGGCTAGAGTAGGTTTGTCTGATTCTGATTCATGTGGTAAATCTATCATTGGATTTAAGTTGTCATCTGATAGTAAACTACTTGTTGAAATGTGATCAGAATCCAAGTTGGAATTTGAAATGAATCCAGAATCTATTCGCCCAGAGTCCGTCATTTCTTTTTCACTGATTTCTGACTTTGTAGAATTCATTCTAGAATATCTTGGATTTAAATTGTAACCAGATAAATCACCAAGCTGTTGATGTTTTGAACTTTTCCCTTCCATGTTTTAACTAAGAAGTTAGGTAAGTATTTAAATTTTCCTCATTCCTCTAAAGAAAACTGTCACAGTTAAAAACTCAAGGTAACTATTAGGTACTTGGTAACCTCTCCTTTAGTCTATTGCTAATCACTGATTGGATTTAAGTGAACATTATTGTTCATAGATACAAGTTTCAATATTATTGATCACTGAATTACCTAGTGATTTTTAGTAGATTAGAAGCAAGAAGGTTAAAACTTAAAAATAAAACGGATTCCACATCCGGGGATTCCCAGTTATGTTGTAACTTCAGACACTTCAGTAGGTAGTAGGTGACTTGTAGAAGAGAAATTAATCTCTGACCTACTTTCAATTTTTAATTATTTACCCAACACACTATTAATTGTACAAAAAGATCATGAAACTTGACAATTTGATTGATTTAAAAAACCGAACTATTCCACTCCAATAATCCACTCACAAAACACAAAACGATGAAAAAATAGAAAGTAAAAAATTCATTCATGGATCCGCAATTCCGCACAACTCAAAAGAAATCAAAGAACTGGGATACTGGGAATGAATGAGAAGCGAGTCAAAACTATCAACGACGGAGCTACTTTGTTGGTGTACGGTGTACTGCCCATGCGCTCTCTATATTCTGCTAAGGCGGCCTTACACGTTTTTAGTCGGTCCTTCCTTTATTATTACAATAGTAATAAAAAGGTACCTAGGTGTAAGGACGGATATTTTATTCGCTTCGGGTGTCGTCTGTCTGGTCTGCTGTCAGTCTGTCCCATGAAGGACTTATCCAAACTGGTCGACCTACTCTATATCATATTAAAGGTCTTTTTTACCAGAAGAACACGGAAGTTGATGGTCAAATTTTTAGTCCAGAGACATAGAGCCAAAAAAACTGGTTTTTGGGGGGATTTTTTTCACAATTTTCTCACTCAAATGAGCTCTGATCTTGTGAAATTTTGTCGCGACTACCCTATGAAACTCAAAGCGAGAAAGTTTTTAGATAACACTTCAGTCGTTATTTTAAGGGTGACTTAAACGTTATATTGGGAATAAAGGGAGAACGGGCTCTTAGTCTTGATTTTCGAAATCATTTACCACGAAAGGTAAAATCGAAAAATCAAATCAGAAGAATATAATACTGAATATTAAACACACATTAGGTAGGTACATAGTTACCTACAATTACAATACACCATACGAGAATCCATTGTTGGCTTGCACCTATATTAGGTGCATTTCTAACTTAGATAGGTAGTAGGTAGGTTGTATCTATAACTTTTCAATAGGTACCTACCCTACGTTAATAAATTACTTTACTATTAGTAATAATAATAACAAAAAGTAGGTACTAGGTAAGTTTCGTTTTTAGATATTTAACAGAATGTTACTTTATATACGTCGTATAGGTGCAAGACATTATAGACTTTATACAATGTATCTTAACAAAAAACAAAAATCATAGTTACAATACTTCATACCTAGCAACGAAACAGATATTAAGTGTCTCCAGTTTTAGATCTTTTTAGGTGGAACTTATTAATTTTAACGATATGCATAGTAACTTAGGACTTTCTTCCTATCATAACCGCTTTACTCTATACGATTAGATAATATATTAAATTAATAATACTACACTGATCCAAAGCGCATCGATAACTATACATGTGGACTATACTAATAGCTTGTGAACGAATTTGACGATCATTGTGTCAGCAAAAGCATTTATAATATCTGTCACTATGATATTATCGTTTAAGTGTTTATTTCGTTTTATTAGTGATAACAACATAGTGTGAAAGTCGGTATTAAACCTATAGATATTCTATATAGGTCCTAGGAAATACCGTAGACACCTATTAGCTTTAGCTATTTATTTATTAGATTGGTTTTTAGGAAGAATTATGTCGTAATTATTATCCATATAGAATTAAGGTAGGGTAGATGTCTCCTTCCCTCGTAACAAACACATTTAACCCCGATGACAGGGTCTTTATAATATATTTACCACTCGATCTATGTACCTAAGGTCTCTTTCCTGATCCCTTTTGTGCCGCGTCCATTATAATTTAGGACTATTGCACTGAAACAATGTATGTATATTGTACGTAGTGTTCAGGGGATTTCCAATGTGAGACTGTAAACCCCGTGAGGAGTTTCATTAGCACAGTCAGGTACCTACCTCATGTGCCTAAACAAGTTCAACATTTCACTCATCTTGGTTTCAGTTTGAATTTTCACCAGCGTATTTTTCCACCATGTTTCATGAGGACAAATCTCTGGCATCTTGAATTGTACCTATTAGGTATCTTTTGGGAGCGAGCAAATCTCAAGGGATCGCTGAAACAGGGAAGAAATGGCGTACGTAAAAGTAGATATTAATATTTAGGGGGGGGGGGGGCTGAGCTATTACTGTGGGCTAGAGTGCTAGACTCTGAAAATATCAAGCATCCAATCCCCCCCCCCTGGATACGGTCCTGCCTAGCCCTGATGTACCTACAATACCTACATATTATTATTTTACCCAATTCATGAAAGATGCCAAACATGGAATATTCTTTCGCGGTGTTTGATTGGTTCAAGGGTTCTCGCAATTTAAAAACATTTCAACTCAAACTAATTTCTATGATGTTTCGAATGTTGTAGTATCTTATAGGCATAGTTAAACCCAATCAATACAAATTTAATTAGGCATGTCTATCCCGTAGCCCGCGGATTTTATTGAGGGCGCGTGGGAATGGTCCAAATTTTCGGAGTCCGGCCCACAGTAAAGGAGTATAAAGTTTATCTCGATATACAATTATACATCCACCATTTCTACCATATATCTAATTAGGTATACCTATACTGATACTGACATGTAGAAAGAGGTTTATCAGAATTAAAGGCCAGCCACTCACGACCATTGGAACATGGCGGAAAATGTCTGATGGTCTGAGAGTGAGAGGTTGGCATTACCATGGAAACAAAAAGCTTACCTTAGTCAGAGAAAATGTGAAGAAGTGGATTTCTGATGGTAGCTCATGCACATAGTAGATGTACCTACAGCACTAGGTACTTGTTTTCCCTGTCGGATAATATGTAGGTAATGGTAAATATTGACTAATATACGAGTGTTCTTTAGAGCATTATACGGAAAGTCAAAAGACGTTTTTATTTGCGCGAAAAGTATAAATTTATTACTTTCATAAAATAAATACTGAAAAAAAAAGTGAAATAGAACGTAAAAAAGAAAATTGTTTCGAGATAAACGATGATAAAGTACATAGATGTAATTCCAGCACAAGCAAAGTGTATAGATTCTAGAGAACTAAACTCAGAACTCGTGAAAATAGTGTTGAACCTAGTCAGAGGTAGAGGTACGTCTGTGTTGTTGAATTTCATCTGGTTTGGACTGCATGAGGAGAGAATGTGAATACCCATGCGGCATTCGGCATTCCCCAAACCAGGGTAAAGTTTAAAAGAATTGGGGAAAGTGAACATTGGTTACTGATACTGACACACGTTACATACGTACCTACCGGTAAGGACTAAGGAGAACCCCCTCAACCTAAGCTCATACCTACATAAATATCAATCAGGTTTAAAATTCTACCAAACACCTCTTCAATATAGTGCATACCTACTGTTCCACTGATGGTCATGTTGTGTAGATCCAGAAATAACCATCAGGATGTTTGATAGAGGGAATAACTGTAACTGCTAAGGTTTTATCGTCTCGAAAACGAAAGGAGACAGGATAGGAGAAAGAACATTATATATCTGTTTAGGATAAAATTCGCCCCTGGCAGGAATCAAACCCGCGACTTAGCACTTACAAGGCAGACGCGCTACCCTCCAACTTAACTAGGTTGGCTATAGGCTTTAGGTAATGTTTAGGTTTAGACCGTATATGTTCAATAATTGAACTTTTTTTTGAAAAATTTCCAAGTCTAGTTTCAGAGCCGCCTACGGCGGCGGATTTTTGGTCGGAAATTTTCTATCTTAAAATGCTCCTCGTGTCATAAGGAATCATATAAACTATATACAGGGTGTCCACCAATGTATGACCCACTCAAATTGCTCCGGATCTCATTTCACAATGTTTTTCCTTCATAAATCATGTGATAACATCAGATTTTGGATTAAGACCATTTTTCGCGAATTTGCGAAATTTGCCAAGTTCGCGAATCGACAAAGTGATTGAAATGCACCGTGTGACACATTACCACATGATTTATGAAGGAAAAACATTGTGAAATGATACCTATGTCAAACAGGACACAGGCACATTTCAGTTAGTTCAATGTTCGCGATATTTCGCGGAATTCGCGAAACCGCGAATTGCAAAAATATGAATGAATAGTCCATGAAATTTTACGTAGAATAATAATATGCAACAAAAAATGGGGGTTCTCATTTGAAATTCCAAAGTTGGTACCAAGTTCGCGATTTTCGCGAAAACTTATTCGCGAATTTCAATATTGCCAAAAAATTCTTTGCAAAAATTATAGAGATACCTATGTAGGTACGGTTTTTTTTTATTTTTACGAAAACTCCAACAATTTTGGAGTAACTCCGAAGAAACATTGACTTTGGTTGTGATATCTAGATGAGTGACTGTCCGATTTTTACCAAATTGTTACAGTCGCGTCCTTGGACCATAGGTACCGGGATATCATACCAAATTTCATCGCTTTACGACAAACCGTTCTTGTTCTTGAGATATTTTGTATACCTTCCACCTTTTCCCATTTAAACCTGTAGTACGTACATACGCACGCACGCACGTACAGACCATGGGCTAAAAACCACTTTTTTGGATTCAGGGGATCGGGAAATGGTTCCGATTTTGAAAATTTGGGCCGATTGCAATACTTTCAATACTAGTATAGCTCGCTATACTGTAGTAATAGAAAGTAAAAAATGAACTTCATAGTTGGGACTGATAATGATGATGGTTGTGGGAAATATTCAGAACTAATACTTATAGGTTCTAGTGCATGGTTTATCCTAACTCTGACTAGGTATTCTACAAACAATTATTTAACACTTTACATTTTGCGATATGATGCGCGCCTAGTTTGCTTGGTTGGTAGCGCGTCTGCCTTGTAAGTGCTAAGTCGCAGAGGTGCAATTTCCGCCCGGGGCGAATTTTATCCTAAACAGATAAGATTCGTTTTCGGATCTCGGAACAGCTGGCTTTCTCCTATCCTGTCTTCCTCATCTCTTCGTTTTCGGAACGGTAAGACTTTAACAGTTTATTTTTGTAGTCATGCATGATCATGACGTAATAGGTAATAGAGTGCGGAAAATATTGAATGATTGGCTATTTCTATGAGTAGTACTAGTAATCTAACGCGAGAGGTGAGGTCATCTTCACAACAACAATAATAATAATTATAATTAATAGTAATAGGGTTTTCTTCTGCAATATTACGACATATAACTTTTGCGAAGTTCTTTCTGGAGGTTGCAGGGTTAAGGTTGACTCAAGTATGCTTGGGAGATGTCTCCTTTTTCTTCCCTCTCGGTAAAGTTTGCACCATCGTACCTTTGAGAAATTTCCATGTATATAATAGGTGTACCTATTATCAGTTATTTTTGTGCTTCTGTATTCTTCTCGTAGCTTTGTTTTCTATGCGATTTGCCACCTTGTCCGGTTTACCTAATTAATATACATACCTACTGCTGTTGAAAGATTCCATGGTGTCTGACCATCTTTTCTTCAACTTCTTTCCAGCATTCCACACTTCAGATAAGGCAATCTGGTGTGAGAGACATTCTTATTAATGCCCAGGCCTACCACGCACGGTCAGACCGTCTGCCAGGTTTAATAAAGCGGATTGATTATCTTGGTAGGTATTGAGTTCAATCTGAGATTAACCCCGGCCTAAGAGACCGCAGCCTGAAGCTTTTCCCGCCACACATGGCGGAGATAAGATGTTTTACCCCAGGGAAGGCGTCGAATGGTGATCTCGATATTTATTGGACTGTTTTTTTTTTTTTTTCCTTTTAAATCGCTTTAATTCTACGGACAGTAGGTCGTTCGCGCATATTTGACTGTTTAACTCTTGGTATTTTACTTATGTGTAGGGTGGACGCAGCAATGGGTTAATAATGTATTTTGGGGACTTCCCGTGGGTTAGCAAAATCCCAATATAGCTACACACATAATATATATTTGTATGTACACTGTGTTCCTAAAGTCCCAGGCCATCCTTCTAACTTTCTTACTGTTCAACCTGAAAGTTTAATAAAAGAATTATGGGAGGTACCTACCCGAAGTTTGAGAGGGCCCCACTCGACCCCAGGGATGACAACTTTGAAATCTCAAATGAGGACGCCCAATTTTATTACACCAAATAAAAGACCTTGTCCTTCACTACAAGTTTGAGGTCAATATTATCTCTTAACAGAGGGTGGGTGGGAAGCTACGAATTTTTCAAAGATTAAAGTTGCCATAATTATTTTTCTGATAGGAGAAGCACCAAAAATAAGTAGGTAGGTAATTAATAATTAAAGCATTCTGAAAAGTGATTTGTAGTTGGAATAGGACACTTTAATGATTCGGCTCAAAATTTGAACTCTAAATCGAGATTTCACATTTCTGAAATGACTAGCCTCGGTTCCAAAATTTGAAATCACACTTAAATTATTCAATAATTCGAATTTCGATCTGAATATGCTTTAACTTTAATTATTTTTGGTGTTTACCCTCTATGAGAGAAATACTTAATATAATATATGTCGACTTTCAACTTGTTTTCATTCGGACTTTATGGACACAGTGTATATGTCTACGTGCCTTAGACAGCTTTGAGATTACGAGCTTTGAACTGTTTCTTCCAATCTTCCTGACTCTCTGAGGTGTCAGGTTCATGAACCTGATGTGCGCGATGTAGAACGGTCAGAGGGAAAACCCAAAAACATGATTGTATGGAATTTTATCCTCAACATTGTTTGATAAATAATTTGACTACCTACAATAATGAATAATGTAAATGTAAAAAAAAAAAAAAAAATGTAAATGCAGTTTCTTTGTGTTATTATGGCACAACTTTGGTGCTCACTGCAGCATTGTAGGATTTTCCCAATATCTCAATAATTCTAAAATCCAATGTTTACCTACCATGCTGGCACCAGTCGCTATGCGCATTTATATATGTTATAGCTACTCATTTTCCTCACGAGGCTGAGTGGGCCCCGCAACAGCTAGCCAGTCACGGAATCAATCATTTGGATGATACAAATTTCTTGACCCCGCCGGGAATCGAACCCGGGTCTCCCGCGTGCAAGGCGAGAGCAATGACCACTACGCCATGGGAGCTGACACACACAATACCTTACACCTTACTGCTGGGTTATAGGGATTCTTTAGTCCTATTTGAGCAGTATAAATAAACACTATTGCCTATTATTTAATTTAGAGGACCAGCCTAGTAGTCTAGTTTGTAGCGCGTCTGCCTTGTAAGCGGTAGGTCGCGGGTTCGATTACCGCCCGGGGCGGATTTTATCCTGAACGGATAATATTCGTTCTCGGAACAGCTGGTTTTCTCCTGTTTCATCTTCCTTCTCTCTTTGATTTCGGGACGATAAGGCCTTAGCAGTTACAGTTCCCCTCCTATCAAACCTAGAGAGAAAAAAAAGTTTAATTCCCCCCCCTAAAAAACCAAAAAAAAAAAAAAAAAAAAAAAAAAAAAAAAAAAATAGAGGACAACCATAGCCGACTTGGGAGGAAAGAGAATCTGTAGATACAAACGAAATGAATATGAAATGCATTGGGTCAGTCACAAAACATTCCAATGAGTGTACTACCTACCTACATAGAAATAGAACCATGTTCCCAATGCATTTCAACTATTTGTTTCAAAACACACGTTCTATTTGTGAACTCGGGGTGAGCTAAATTTAGAACTTGGCCAGATGGTTTCCCGAAATGTTTTGAGTGTTACGGCGCGGCGCGATGGCTGTGGAATGTCAAGAGCCATGTATGGTCATGTATTATGCAGTCACGTGGTCTTTACCTAATCGTAGTTCAAACTTGAGCAACATTTTGTCACCCATAAAAAGGTCCAAGTTGTATTATAAATTGCTCTAATAAGAGAAGTAACTATACACTAATTCTACGAAGTAACTATACACTCGAGTTTGGAACTCAAAATTGAAAAGAAAAAAGAAAAAAAAAAAAAAAAAAAAAAAAAAAAAAAAAAAAAAACCCTCGCGTTTCTATTTCAAATAATTTAAGGGGTTACCTACCATTAGTACACTCGAGTGTGGAACTCAAAATTGAAAAGAAAAAAAAAAAAACCCTCGCGTTTCTATTTCAAATAATTTAAGGGGTTACCTACCATTAGAAAAGTACCTATTGATATTGTTAACAGAACTTACGAGGATGTAAATCCACATCTACAAATACTTCAAGTAGTAGTAGAACATATATATAGCTTCTCATCCATTCACATTACGATCTGACACTTGTAAGATACTTTTCCATACTTTGGTGATTTAGGGCACTGATGTACCAGAACGCTGCGGGATGATTGACTTCACTAGAGTATGTTATAGATAGATTTGTATAATGCCGCGAACACACACACACAGAAGAGGACGTCCACAAGTATTCCCATGGAGGTATGAATGAGTATTCCATTCCCTCAAGGGTGAACAAAATTCCGTCCAGTTGACACGTTACCTTGTTTATTAATACTTCATGTTAGGGAATCCCCGACCAGTATTCACATTCCTCAGTATTTATCTTGCTGCCAGACATGAGGGATGATGTATAGTGGTGGATATAAAACCACGCTACCAAGTGAGGTGGATTTTTTTTAAATAAGTTTCCATTTATTATTTTTCAATATACCTCTCAGAACATATACTGAATTTTTATAAATGGTATACCCATCCGTATAAGCAGAGCTTGTGCCACGGATGGGGAATAATATCGACAACTTTTAATTGACTTTTTCATTTTACAGAGGTTTGATAGAGGGAACTGTAATTCTCAAGGTCTTATCGTCCCGAAAGCGAATAGAGAAGAAAGGCAGGATAGGAGAAAGCCAGCCGTTCTGAGAACGAACCTTGTCTGTTTAGGATAAAATCCCCCCCGAGCGGGAATCAAACCCGCGACCTAGCGCTTACTAGGCAGACGCGCTACTTACCAAGCGAACTACGTTAGCCAGGTCAAATCTTCGTTAACCGGTAGGTATTCATAAAATACATAATTCATAGGTAACTATTTTTCAAGCTCATCTCGGCGGAGATAGGTACAATCGATTTATAGTTCCTTATACCTACTATAATGTGTGGATCAATACGTTCATATTGTATATAACCAGCCAAATAGAACCAAATACCATTAAAAGATAAAGCGATTAATAACAGACAACACACTCAATTCTTTGTAAAAAACATATATTTACACATAAATATTTTGAAAATAATAATCATAAAAAAAAAACAAGAATATTTTTTACGCTCGAATTTATTCTTTTCTTGCTAAAAACATACATCGCCACTGCTATTCATTGTACAGCTGTTATATTTCTCATAGAAAGTGTAAATATACATACAAATAGGAATTATCTTCAGATAACAGTAAAGTGCTATTCATTGTACAGCTGTTATATTTCTCATAGAAAGTGTAAATATACATACAAATAGGAATTATCTTCAGATAACAGTAAAGTGGTCGGATCTTTGTCCTAACGATAACCAGTAGAACGTAATGACCCAACCAACCCAATACTAAGCTTGCTTCTACTAAACCATACATAATATCAATATTGAGATCATTGCATTGTTATATTCTTTCTCTATAAACCCTGGCGTCAGAAAATTCAAAATTTCACATCAGCAACCCTTGACACACACATTCAGTGTTTTATTAGATTTAGTGACTATTGAAATTTTTGTAAGAGACTCCACAGTTATAATGATACCAATATAATTCCGGATCGACAATATGTAATACGATTAGAAGCCACTATGGTTAGTTATAGGTAGATAAGAGTACCTAATTATTTTTCATTCCTGCCTAATATTCCACTAATGACATGTATGTATCTATTTAAGTTTCAACCTTCCAGGCTCGACTTTACATCATAATAATTATAATTATGTGTGTATAATAATAAGTGTCATAATATTTTCATTATGTTTGATATCTATGTATTTTCATAGTTCTGTTCACCATGTAGGTACAAAGACCAAGCAGAAGTTAAGTCAGGTTGGAGAGGGATTCTTAAAATTAAATTAAACATTCAGTTTTCGAAGGGAAATCTCTCATCCGAAATTCTCGTGTGTTAAATTCTTATAAACTACGTGGGGGATTAACATTATATACATTGAAATATACCTATGTATGTATTGTTCCTTTACAATTGATGGAACAGCCACTGTCCCTGTCCCTTATGTAAACTCATTAGTTAGGAGGTTAGGGATATATTACTTTCCATCATTACAAGGATGAGATTGTATTCATAAAGAATACACAACTTCTTCATCCCTTCTGAACAATACCAACTTCGTGCTGTGAATAATGTACGTATGTACCTTTACATGGACAAGGATACGTAACATTCATATAATGTATTAAATAATACACCCCTAGCCTCCAGACCTCAATCAAACATTTACCTCAAAGTAAGACCTCATCATGTGATTTGTTCAGCTACCGAATCTATTGAGCACATACATATTATGTTACTATGCACATTTCATAAGGAGGCCCCCATTCACATGTTCAATAAACAAAACTTAAAGCTTTCAAAACAAATTCAAACTGAATACTAAAACTAATAATAAATCCAACACTGGCTAGATCTAGAGTAGAAATAAGATACATGCTTAGGTTCATATGGTTTATACATTTCAAGTTCAACCAAATTGATCTAATGAGATTAACTATTATCTTGAAGGTTACAATCTCGAGATATCGCATAAAAAGAAATTCATATTTGTTTGAACATGGATGATCTTCCTCTCATTCGATTATTTCGTGTCTCAGCTTGAATTCGAACCACAGACTTCTCAGTTATCAATCTAGAAGCCTTAACAACTGCACTCCTTGGATCAGAAGCAGAAGGTAGCGGAGCATATTTCCTTTTGAAAGAGAGGATCAAATCCTGAATTCCTTCTTCTTTGTATCCGGTTTCGTTATGCTGCTTTAGTGTGATAGTGCAGACATCACAACTCAGGAACTGGGGGGATATATAGGACGTAGTGCTATGTACAAGGAGTATTTACATGAGAGAGGAGGGGAGAGGAGAATAAACGTGTTGTGAACGCCTCTAGTATCTGAAACATAAAAATACACAAAGCTTCAAACTCCATATACCACAACTTTTTCCAAAATAAAGGCCCCGAGTTATTTGATTTCTTTCTAACCTTTTTCTCTTATCTAGGGTTTTGAGCATCTAAGAGCTGTAAGTGAACTGCGCCGCAAGCGAACATTGCAAACCTAACCAGGATTTTTTTTTTTTGTAAAAGTGGAGAGGGCACGGAAAGGGGGTGAATAAAATAACAGCGCCTAAGGCGAAATTTTTGAAAATATTGCTCTACAATCTTCAGAAATTCAGTCATGTCGAAATTCTAATCTTCACCTCCACAGGAGAAATGTTTCAACTAGCACAAACCTAAAGATTCTCATTTTTTCCCCGAGTGTAGCGCCACCGTGTGGGTGTGATGGCGAGGCACGGGTAAAACACAACTTGTTATAAAATAAATTATTTTATCTTTCCTATGGAGAGATAATGACACGAGCTTAGCTAAAACTGGGAATCCACATCTATATGAGAAGCATCATTATCATTAAGTTAATATTTATCTAGCTGTGAATAGAAAAGAGAAAAGATATACCGATTTCTTCCCATCTATAAAGTCTACATTTACAAAGTCCATACGATAAATAATATTAGTTTCCATCGAAAACTCATTAATATTAGATAACAGAAACGACATGTGTTTGATCTCTGATACTTCGGATTTTAATCAATACTGGGAAGCACGTTCAACAGGGACCATACAGTCTAGTTCAGTTTCGTCACAATCCAAAAGAATACAAAACCAAATCGGAATGAAGTAGGTAGATATGTATATGTACCTGGATTTGAATGTTATTGGAATGAAGTAGGTAGATATGTATATGTACCTGGATTTGAATGTTATCGGAATGAAGTAGGTAGATATGTATATGTACCTGGATTTGAATGTTATCGGAATGAAGTAGGTAGATATGTATATGTACCTA
>NW_007377540.1:95286-104733 GCF_000475195.1 Diaphorina citri | reverse complement strand
AAAGGGATGGTTGATGAATTCACTCACAACTTGACATCCACAATAATGATGGAAGTAAAACTTACACTAATTCTTACGGAAGTAAAACTATACACTCGAGTTTGGAACCTCAAAAAAAAAAAAAAAAAAAAAAAAAAAAAAAAAAAAAAAAAAAAAAAAAAAAAAAAAAAAAAAAACCCTCGCGTTTCTATTTCAAATAATTTAAGGGGTTACCTACCATTAGAAAAGTACCTATTGATATTGTTAACAGAACTTACGAGGATGTAAATCCACATCTACAAATACTTCAAGTAGTAGTAGAACATATATATAGTTTCTCATCCATTCACATTAAGATCTGACACTTGTAAGATACTTTTCCATACTTTGGTGATTTAGGGCACTGATGTACCAGAACGCTGCGGGATGATTGACTTCACTAGAGTATGTTATAGATAGATTTGTATAATGCCGCGAACACACACACACAGAAGAGGACGTCCACAAGTATTCCCATGGAGGTATGAATGAGTATTCCATTCCCTCAAGGGTGAACAAAATTCCGTCCAGTTGACACGTTACCTTGTTTATTAATACTTCATGTTAGGGAATCCCCGACCAGTATTCACATTCCTCAGTATTTATCTTGCTGCCAGACATGAGGGATGATGTATAGTGGTGGATATAAAACCACGCTACCAAGTGAGGTGGATTTTTTTTAAATAAGTTTCCATTTATTATTTTTCAATATACCTCTCAGAACATATACTGAATTTTTATAAATGGTATACCCATCCGTATAAGCAGAGCTTGTGCCACGGATGGGGAATAATATCGACAACTTTTAATTGACTTTTTCATTTTACAGAGGTTTGATAGAGGGAACTGTAATTCTCAAGGTCTTATCGTCCCGAAAGCGAATAGAGAAGAAAGGCAGGATAGGAGAAAGCCAGCCGTTCTGAGAACGAACCTTGTCTGTTTAGGATAAAATCCCCCCCGAGCGGGAATCAAACCCGCGACCTAGCGCTTACTAGGCAGACGCGCTACTTACCAAGCGAACTACGTTAGCCAGGTCAAATCTTCGTTAACCGGTAGGTATTCATAAAATACATAATTCATAGGTAACTATTTTTCAAGCTCATCTCGGCGGAGATAGGTACAATCGATTTATAGTTCCTTATACCTACTATAATGTGTGGATCAATACGTTCATATTGTATATAACCAGCCAAATAGAACCAAATACCATTAAAAGATAAAGCGATTAATAACAGACAACACACTCAATTCTTTGTAAAAAACATATATTTACACATAAATATTTTGAAAATAATAATCATAAAAAAAAAACAAGAATATTTTTTACGCTCGAATTTATTCTTTTCTTGCTAAAAACATACATCGCCACTGCTATTCATTGTCAGCTGTTCGCATAGACTAAAGATGGAAGAGTGTCTATTACCGCGTTTAGATTCAAATTTCTTCTGACCGACTCGTGGATGTAAATGGCCATGATGAGGGCCATGACTACAAGAAGACTAAAATAGAGGTCTTATACAAAGGGAACAAATACCGTGAAGTCATGAGCTATGAACAAATTTACATCCACGAGTCGGTCAGAAGAAATTTGAATCTAAACGCGGTAATAGACACTCTTCCTTAGTCTATGCTACTGAACAGCTGATTCAAGATCACAATGCACGCCCAACACCTACGCAAACAACAACAAACCAACCTCAGTCATCTTGAAAAAGCCTACGAGTGAGGCGAAACTCGAGTCGGTGTAAATAATAATCCCCAACTAAGAACCCTAGTCAACTATAAAATAAGGTAAGCCATTATCTAATTTGGGTGTCTAATATGAATCTAATTAATAATAGTAATAATACAATTATCAAATTGATTTTCCATAGAACATAATGAGCTGGTTAAAATCAGAAAAAAGTAACAACAACTTACCACTGACCCCAAATTTATTTGTTCCCATTTGGGATCAGCGGGCGCAAATGAATTAGATTATGGCCTTGGCCTTAAGTTTTGAGCTTACTAAAAAATAAACTAGGCTTCAATTTCCAATGATACATATCTAGGGAAATGTATGTAGGCACTTGTTAATCCAATATTAAATCCTATTCACCCCTGCCCCTAGAGCTCGGGGTCACATTCCTTTTAACTTCAATAGCATCATGTCTAATGGCTGATCTTACCACTGAGAGTTAACTACACAGTGTCAAGGGGTTTCTTTGACGTCACCCGTTGGATTTACAGTCAGTATTTCTTGAACTCTGAATGAACAGAAAACGCTGTGGTAAGATCAGACATACTACACTATACCTGATTTTCGGTGAGATGAGGGAAAGCAGACTTGAGGGTTCTGGCTACAAACTCCTGTACATATACAACATTATCTGTAACACCAGGCGCCAACGGAGCTGCTACCTCTCTTGTTTCTACCAACTGAAATGCAAAACGTCAATTATCAATTTACTTAACCAATCGTCCACGGGAAAAAGGCCCAAGTCAAAATGTTGTTTCTTAAAAAATAAAAATAAAATTGAAAATGAATAGAAGTTTAAGCAGTGCGCAGACTGATCATACACTTCCAACATTTCTGACAAATGTATGTATTTTGCTTCCTATGTTAAGTAATGGTACTCCGCAAACCTATCCGTATCAGACATTCTCCGTCATCATACATCATCATACACTTCCGACATGATGTTGGATGGTTTGCTTTTTGAGCAAAATTGTTGTAATGTCTGACAGTCTTGAAGCTGTTTCCTGCTGAAAGAGGGGGGAAAAGTGCAATTAAAATAAATTCAATTTAATATCCGGCAATAAGTCGCTCTTGCTGAGGCTGATCTGCGCATGCGCTGATCATGAGACCTACTGCCTCGTAGAACGTATGTACCTGAGACACAAATGTAAAAATGGTAAAAACAAAAAATAAAGAAGGTAGGAAGGTAAGAAGTCACTGAGGTAGAACTACACAATAAGTCGCTCTTGCTGAGGCTGATCTGCGCATGCGCTGATCATGAGACCTACTGCCTCGTAGAACGTATGTACCTGAGACACAAAAATGTAAAAATGGTAAAAACGAAAAATAAAGAAAAAGGAAAAAGAAGGTAGGAAGGTAAGAAGTCCCTGAGGTAGAACTACTGATTGAAATGAACAACAGTTTAATTTCAGGGTAAATGGAACTCACCTGTTGTGTTTGGAGATCACATATGATGGTGTTGATGGAACCAAGTATTTCCTCAATGAAGGGGACCACTTCACCAGTCTGTATGGTAACAAAGTGTCGCTTACACTTAGCCGCTATCTTGATGAATGTATCACATGCCATGTCCTGTACACCCTCATGCGTTTCTGAAATTAAGGAGGAGCTTGACCATATGGGGGGAGAGGGGGGAAGTTCCACAATACGAAGGAGCCAGGCTCGATAATCATGGAAATGAGGATAACATACGTTCCCCTCTGAGTAAAACGTGTTCCAAACAACACACAGTGGTACGTTAGTTAAAATAAAATTACAATGTCATACTATTATGGTTATTCAAATTAAGACCTAATATACAGGGTGTCCCAGAATTTATGCTTAAACTGATTTTCTCGGAGCCTGTTTGAAATTTCGAAAAAAAAAAAAAAAACCCGTAACTTTTTGATTTTTGATGCGGATATTTTGGCAATATCGCGACTCGCGAAGTTAAATTAGTTAAATTTAAAGTATAATCGACTACCCACTCGAATTTTGGCGGTTCGCGGAATTTGCGGAAAACGCGAATCACAAAAGTGCTTAAAAGTACAAGTGCGACCTATCAAATCTGATAGTTTTTTTTGCTCCCAAATCTTATGGTTTCATTATTATTTCCATTTGATCCAATATTTCGCTGTTTGCGATTTACGCGGTGTTCGCGAAATCCGCGAACCCTACATGTTTTCCAAAGGTACGTGTGTGATATATCAAATCATGCTATTTTTACTTTTTAATCTTGGGGTGAAATTGTTTTTTTCAATTTACTTCATTTTTTATGATTCGCGGAATTCGCGAACACCGCGAACTGTCAAAAAATGAAGTGAATTGAAAAAATATTATCACCAGAAAATTTAAATCAATTTAAGCATAAATTCTGGGACACCCTGTATCCAGATATCACATAAAGTACACACAATACCTAGTAAATTATTATTGACATTGAACTTTTTTATTTATTCATTTAATCCAACTTTATTTACAGCACATAAAGTACACACAATACCTAGTAAATTATTATTGACATTGAACTTTTTTATTTATTCATTTAATCCAACTTTATTTACAGAAATATAAAATATTGATCAAGGCAAGGGTGAAGTTAGTGCTTACATATGACATTCTCTAATGGATTTGAATTCGGAATGAAGTAGGTAGATATGTAGGTATATGTACCTGGATTTGAATGTTATCGGAATGAAGTAGGTAGATATGTATGTACCTGGATTTGAATGTTTAGTCCTGCATTTCCTCTGGTATTTCATGTGGGTTGAGGATCCCAGGCACAGACAGTTGTGTTTGTCTTTTCTTCTCCTGCGCCTGCTTCAGCGTCTGTTCTATTTCATCAAGGAACAAGTCTGAATCATCCTCCCCTGTGAACTCACGGATCTGAACCAGGAAATCTCGGAGATGTTCCTTAAAAGCGGGCAAGTCGTTGTTGAAATCAAACATGCCCTGAACCGTCACTTTGATCTGAAATATCAATATTATTATTATTACTCAGTGAGGTGTGCACAAAACAATTTCTACCAAATGAACAAAAACATATTCAAGACAGTAATAATACATAATGGCTTACCTTATTTTATAGTTGACTAGGGTTCTTAGTTGGGGATTATTATTTACACCGGTGCATAGACGTGCCATTATCTCACAGCACGCGTCCTTATTCTTATGCTACAGTATTGTGTTCTTAACTCGTAAAAAAAGATCAGTGTGTGGGCGTGCAATATGTTGTCATTCGCAGTTATGGCTTACCTTATTTTCTATTTGACTAGGGTTCTTAGTTGGGGATTATTCTTTACACCGACTCGAGTTTCGCCTCACTCGTAGGCTTTTTCAAGATGACTGAGGTTGGTTTGTTGTTGTTTGCGTAGGTGTTGGGCGTGCATTGTGATCTTGAATCAGCTGTTCAGTAGCATAGACTAAAGATGGAAGAGTGTCTATTACCGCGTTTAGATTCAAATTTCTTCTGACCGACTCGTGGATGTAAATTTGTTCGTAGCTCATGACTTCACGGTATTTGTTCCCTTTGTATAAGACCTCTATTTTAGTCTTCTTGTAGTCATGGCCTTCATCAATTAGGTGGTCTGCATAGTTGGATCTCTTCCTTCTCTTCCATCTTTAGTCTATGCTACTGAACAGCTGATTCAAGATCACAATGCACGCCCAACACCTACGCAAACAACAACAAACCAACCTCAGTCATCTTGAAAAAGCCTACGAGTGAGGCGAAACTCGAGTCGGTGTAAATAATAATCCCCAACTAAGAACCCTAGTCAACTATAAAATAAGGTAAGCCATTATCTAATTTGGGTGTCTAATATGAATCTAATTAATAATAGTAATAATACAATTATCAAATTGATTTTCCATAGAACATAATGAGCTGGTTAAAATCAGAAAAAAGTAACAACAACTTACCACTGACCCCAAATTTATTTGTTCCCATTTGGGATCAGCGGGCGCAAATGAATTAGATTATGGCCTTGGCCTTAAGTTTTGAGCTTACTAAAAAATAAACTAGGCTTCAATTTCCAATGATACATATCTAGGGAAATGTATGTAGGCACTTGTTAATCCAATATTAAATCCTATTCACCCCTGCCCCTAGAGCTCGGGGTCACATTCCTTTTAACTTCAATAGCATCATGTCTAATGGCTGATCTTACCACTGAGAGTTAACTACACAGTGTCAAGGGGTTTCTTTGACGTCACCCGTTGGATTTACAGTCAGTATTTCTTGAACTCTGAATGAACAGAAAACGCTGTGGTAAGATCAGACATACTACACTATACCTGATTTTCGGTGAGATGAGGGAAAGCAGACTTGAGGGTTCTGGCTACAAACTCCTGTACATATACAACATTATCTGTAACACCAGGCGCCAACGGAGCTGCTACCTCTCTTGTTTCTACCAACTGAAATGCAAAACGTCAATTATCAATTTACTTAACCAATCGTCCACGGGAAAAAGGCCCAAGTCAAAATGTTGTTTCTTAAAAAATAAAAATAAAATTGAAAATGAATAGAAGTTTAAGCAGTGCGCAGACTGATCATACACTTCCAACACTTCAGACATTTCCAACAAATGTAGGTAGGTATGTATTTTGCTTCCTATGATAAGTAATGGTGTTCCGCACACCTATCCGTATCAGACATTCTCCGTCATCATACATCATCATACACTTCCGACATGATGTCGGATGGTTTGCTTTTTGAGCAAAATTGTTGTAATGTCTGACAGTCTTGAAGCTGTTTCCTGCTGAAAGAGGGGGAAAAGTGCAATTAAAATAAATTCAATTTAATATCCGGTTTAAAATTGATGAAATACTGTCTCTGAAGTTGGTATTTTTCTTCTGAAAAGGAAGCAGATCTAGAAGCTCATAAAACTTTTCCGAGCTCATTCTAAAATATTTGAAGAACTTTTCTCTAACATCCAAAAGATCCGTGAACAGGTTGAGAAATTCTCCGAATTGTTCCCTTTTCAAATTTATGTCATGTACCCAAAATCTTCTTCTTTGTACGACCGCTTCTTCATCTTCGTCTATCAAAGCAACAACTACAGCAAGTTCTTCATCAGATGAGAAATCCATTTTTTATATGAACTTTTAAAAATATTTGTTAAAAAAAAAAAAAAAAAAAAAAAAAAAGAAGAAGACTTCTAGACCACACCAGAACTACCACAACACTAAAACTGAATTGAGCATCCGACATTCGACCGATGTTGGAAATGAATGATTGGTGTGCGGGATAGAAGCTTCCAATATGTTGTATGGAAATGTATGAAGTGTCGGATGTATGATCAGTCTGCGCACTGCTTTAGGGGGAAAAGTTATGAAATAAATAAAAATAAAAGTATCTGGGCGTGATGAGCAAGGGATTTAGTGGCTTACCTTAAACATATAGGAAAATAACTGGGCGTGATGAGCAAGGGATTTAGTGGCTTACCTTAAACATATAGAAAAGTATCTGGGCGTGATGAGCAAGGGATTTAGTGGCTTACCTTAAACATATAGAAAAGTATCTGGGCGTGGTGAGCAAGGGATTTAGTGGCTTACCTTAAACATATAGGAAAATAACTGGGCGTGATGAGCAAGGGATTTAGTGGCTTACCTTAAACATATAGAAAAGTATCTGGGCGTGATGAGCAAGGGATTTAGTGGCTTACCTTAAACATATAGGAAAGTATCTGGGCGTGATGAGCAAGGGATTTAGTGGCTTACCTTAAACATATAGGAAAGTATCTGGGCGTGATGAGCAAGGGATGCAGAGTGCGACGTGTCAGTGACTACACTGAACACATGGGTGAGAATCTCGGTGAAGTAAGTCACGTAGAAACTTTGAGCTGCACTCTGCGCATCATGACAAACGTTCACTAGGAGTTGATGTAGAATCTGTCAACAAGAAATAGACATCTTATTCACTAGGAGTTGATGTACAATCTGTCAACAAGAAATAGACATCTTATTCACTAGGAGTTGATTCTGCCTCGTTTTCTTCTTCCAGGAATAACTCCATCAATGATGTTGAACAGGAGAGTGCCACGGGATCTTCTTACAATGTGTCCCACATATCTTCATTTCCTGTCTCTGATGATGTAAAGAAGGTCATACTTTGGTTTCCCTATCATTCTCATTATGGTTTCCTTGTTAATTATCGAGAAAAATAATTTAATAATAACCGTAAGACGGGGGCGTGTCAGGTTGAACTTAATCACAGAGCACACACTGACAGGCAACGGTATTCAAGACAAGACATATGTTTTCGATTTATATTGACTTACCATGAGACCAGTATCTGCTACATTTCGCATGGTATGTTTGAACGCCCAGATGATCGAGTCTAGAACTAGTTTGAACTGAGGCTGAGGGATGAGAAGGAATGCTGGGAAACAGTGTAAGTTGACAGCCTGAAAACACAATTGGGATCTCATTTCAACACATCTTTGTAGTTTATCTTGTAAAATTTAATCCGAAAGTTAAACTTTAACCGAGTTTATTTTTTAACTCGTTAGTGAATAATTTAACACAATATTTTTCTACTTAAAAAAAAAAAAAATAATAATAATAATTAAAAACTAGGTTTGGTGTAAGTTCAGTAGTAGTCTAGTAGTTGGTACACTTACTTGCAAGAGAAGGAAAAAGTTGGTCCTATGTTCTGGATACTCTTCAAAGTCCTTGTTGATCATATCTAGAGTACATTTTATATTTTCAAGGAAAAAAAAGTTCAAGTGAATAATTGGGTATGCTTTTCAAGGAGAACTTCAAGATAAAAACAAGGTTCGTTCTTAAAACGGCAGATTTTCTCCTATTGGTTGTACCCATAAAATAAACGAGACCTTGCTCAGACTGCTGGGGTAAAGGGACTTTTTAGTCTCATTCGAGCAGGATAAACAAGGTATATTCTATTCTATCATGTCCTCCTTTGAGGTTCGTGCGCTACTTTTCAAGCTACCTTGGCGGGATACTGGTGACTGATTATTATTTTTTTTTCAGGCAAAATGCTGTCTCTGTGGAAAAACCGACCGTCGCTAAACTTCTGGGAGGAAAGTGGTCAGTTCGAGGGTGACATTATGTTGGAGGGGCCGGAGAGGACTGGCGTTATTAGCAGCATCGACCGGTGGCCGGGGGGACTTATACCGTATTATATCGACGATGATCATTTCTGTAAGTAGATCTATATTTTTCAGAAAGGAATTTATATACATATAAGATAGGAGGGGATTAGCATCATTTCAGTGAGTAGATCTTTCCTGGAAGTAGAATATTGTGAACATTACACGACTTTTCTTACCCTATCCAATAGTTTCAAGATATCTCTAACCGTTATCAGGAAAAAGTGGTTGAAATACGTATACCCCCATTTGCTAAAATGCTGTCAAAAGACTGCTAATCGTTGCTTCAGTTGGGATTTAGGTTTGATGCTTTCACTTGGGATTTAGGTATGATTTTGGGGCAGTAGGGCTGAAAACCAAAAAAAAAAAAAAAAAAAAAAAAAAAAAAAGGGAAAAAAACCACCAACCACTGCCGCGACCTTAACGGACCAAGTTTGCGTGTTGACAAATGATTTTTTTACGCCCTGTCCCAGGAGGACGTGTGTTCAATCCCCCAGCCGAGGTATGGGATTTTATCCTCAATATAAATGTGGAGATTGAACTTCTGGGAGTTAAGAGGGACTTTTCGGTCCCTATGAGACAGTAATTAAATAACGC
>NW_007377540.1:74969-94727 GCF_000475195.1 Diaphorina citri | reverse complement strand
TTTTTTATCTCCTGCACTGGCGCACCATCCTGACCTCACCAAGAGGTTATAATTCTTCTGGTGATGGCCAAGTTGTTTATTGGTACTGTATTTCATATTATCAAAGCTACTCGCTGTAGGAACATGCAGCGTAAACGATACAATACAGGGTGTAACTGAAATTGGGGATAGTGTGTAGGTAATATCGGCAAATAAATAATATCGGTAATATCGGGGGGCACGGTTGGTCCAGTGGTAACGTGCTTGCTTGCCATGCAGAAGGTCCCGGGTTCGAATCCCACCATCGACAAAAATTTGTACTCGTTTTTCGATTGCAAATATTTCAACGGGTTACTTTCTGGTGTTCTCGTGTTGACCCAGCACCTAAATGGGAAGTATTGTGTCTCTTCTCATCTGATGAGAGGCATACTACGACACAGGCCACAAGCGTCTAATGTAGCAGTTGTTCCATTGCTATGGAATAAAAACGGCGGTGGAACACTCATCTTAAAAAAAAAAAAAAACGGGACAATAAGACCTACGTCATTACAATGACGGAGGCTATCAAACTTGCAAACTAGCGGTAGCACCTTGAATGCACCAAGCAACGCACCGTTGCGTGATCAATCGCGTAATATTGGTTTTTCCCGGACCCACTCAGGTTGGGTGAGGTTAACATCATAAGGCGGGTGGTTGTCAGAGAACACAGGGTGAAATTCCCATCACTACAAACCCTGGCAGTTATACAGCAAAAGTGCACCCCTTAAAAGAAGAAGAGAAAAAGAAGAAGAAGAAGAAGAAGAAGAGAAAAATGAATACAATAAAATTGGTCCGATTCTCCTTCAAATGACCTCATTGCTATCGTTTTCAGGCACGGAGAGGAATTTCAAGAAGTATCCGCCCAGTGAGATCACAGACTTCGGAGTAGGCTATGATTTCGACAGCGTGATGCATTACAGTAGGAAAGCCTTCTCCAAGAATGGAGATGACACGATAGTACCACACGTAAGTGTTAAAGTTCATTAACCTTCAGAAAAGGAGCCTTACGGGGCCCAGAAGACGAAAAAAGTTGTCTTCATTAATAAGGCGTAAACAACAATAACATGTAAAACAATATAGCTCATTTATTTATGCGTCTGTGGGAGAGACAAGCAAAAAATATTTGGTAATTATTCAGAAGAGACAACAATGAAAAAGAAAGCTAATTTGTGTTTAACCTGACTCTATAATAACACTGGTTACAGCTCATTTGTGACAGCTCCTTTTTGTAGCCACTTTTCCATTGATACTTCTGAACAAGTACCTACCTACCAAATATTTAGTAGGAAATGCTTTTATTTTAATGTGATTTCTCAATTTCTTTAGCCTTAAAATACTGTTTACCAAATGGTACCTATCTTAAGACTAAATAAATTGAGAAATCACATTGATCTCAGGTACCATTTGGTAAATGGTATCTTAGGGCAGAATAAATTGAGAAATCCTATTAATTTCAGATACCTACTTGCCATAAGCTTTGTGCAAAACAATACAGCTTTCATTTTATCTAATCTACCTCCTCAACAATTATGAAGCCAGTTTTTCAACTGCTAACTTTTGTGCCTTGATTTTAGGCTAAGTCCCTAAAAGAGCCAGAAGTAAAATAAAGTCTTAAGACTAAATAAATTGAGAAATCACATTGATCTCAGGTACCATTTGGTAAATGGTATCTTAGGGCAGAATAAATTGAGAAATCCCATTAATTTCAGATACCTACTTACCATAAGCTTTGTGCAAAACAATACAGCTTTCATTTTATCTAATCTACCTCCTCAACAATTATGAAGTCATTAATTTCAGATACCTACTTACCATAAGCTTTGTGCAAAACAATACAGCTTTCATTTTATCTAATCTACCTCCTCAACAATTATGACGCCAGTTTTTCAACTGCTAACTTTTGTGCCTTGATTTTAGGCTAAGTCCCTAAAAGAGCCAGAAGTAAAATAAAGATGGGTAGAAAAAAATCTTACTCTTTTCAATAAATCTTGTTATCTGTGATCCCGAGGCAAAGGCCATATCACCATCACTGATTACCCTCAGGACCAGACCTCTCTTCCGAGCTCTTAGAATTGCATCTCCCAGTGTTCTATTGGTGATTAGGTACAGGCAAATGTCTAGACTAGATTGAGCTGCATCAATGTAGGATACAATTTTCCTGTAAAACAGGACAGATAGTATATTTATTACCTTTTTTTTATTTCAGCAATCCTAAGTAGATTTGAAGACGCTTAACCCATTTTTTTAGGGCTGTTTGCCAAGTATAGGTACCTAATCTAGTCTTGCTGTTCTCGTGGAATTCAAGTCAGCTCATGTTTCCTTAATACAAGTCTAACTGAACCCCAAGTAAATGATGTCCCACAGTCATTCATCCAGTTTTTGCAGTTATACCCACCTGATTTTAGTTGCAGGACACGACGTCAAGGGACAGTCAGATTTCTCAACAACATGATCAGCACACCCTTCCACTCTGCCTTCGAAGAAAATTACATCACACAAATGTTCTTTAGTCTTCATGAGATAAACTTTTTTCAGCTTTTCCGTCAACACCGACAGTTCTGTAGCCACCCTCTTTTTCTGCACTTGTGATTCTTTCAGTTTTTGCTTGAGGTGACGGATTTGGTGATTTTTGTACAAGAGTAGTGAACACAGTAGGACTGATGTGGTTATTTTCCCATAGTTGTTGCTGACAAAGTCTACTGTCCATTCTGTAATTTTCATTTTTTTTGTTAGTTTGTGATGGCGCAAAATGTTCTATGGTCGATAATAATATTGTAATTTTTTGGTCAGGTCTTTATAAAGGTCTTCCCTTAGGCCAGCCACTTACTATCAGGGAGACCTGACAAGTATGGCTGAAAAGGTCTAAATGTCAGGTCTATGTGATACCTGATGAGCACACACACTATCAGGTAAACCATTGTTATTTGAATTGGTAAAAGGCAGAGCAGACTAAGTCCAAAAATCAAGTTTTCGAGTTATGTATATCAAGACTAGATTGAGCTGCATCAATGTAGGATACAATTTTCCTGTAAAACAGGACAGATAGTATATTTATTACCTTTTTTTTTATTTCAGTAATCCTAAGTAGATTTGAAGAAGCTTAACCCATTTTTTTAGGGCTGTTTGCCAAGTAGATACCTAATCTAGTCTAGGTAGGTACATAAGTAGGTGCTAGTACAAAAAAACCTTCTACTAGAAAAAGACTACTAGGGGGTTTAATCCACCTTGCTGTTCTTGTGGAATTAAAGTCAGCTCATGTTTCTTTAATACAAGTCTAACTGAACCCCAAGTAAATGATGTCCCACAGTCATTCATCCAGTTTTTCCAGTTGTACATTATACCCACCTGATTTTAGTTGCAGGACACGACGTCAAGGGACAGTCAAATTTCTCAACAACATGATCAGCACACCCTTCCACTCTGCCTTCAAAGAAAATTACATCACACAAATGTTCTTTAGTCTTCATGAGATAAACTTTTTTCAGCTTTTCCGTCAACACCGACAGTTCTGTAGCCACCCTCTTTTTCTGCACTTGTGATTCTTTCAGTTTTTGCTTGAGGTGACAGATTTGGTGATTTTTGTACAAGAGTAGTGAACACAATAGGGCTGATGTGGTTATTTTCCCATAGTTGTTGCTGACAAAGTCTATTGCCCATTCTGTAATCTTCATTTCATTTGTTAGTTTGTGATGGCGCAAAATGTTCTATGGTCAATGTAGTCTGAGTTGTCGGGTATTCATTTCTGATTCATGCATACAAAATCCATGGATTCATGCTACATTACTACATATGACACTTGGTAGTTTTACAGCTTTCTGTACTCATGACGGATTTGGTGATTTTTGTACAAGAGTAGTGAACACAACAGGGCTGATGTGGTTATTTTCCCATAGTTGTTGCTGACAAAGTCTACTGCCCATTCTGAAATCTTCATTTTATTTGTTAGTTTGTGATGGCGCAAAATGTTCTATGGTCAATGTAGTTTGAGTTGTCAGGTATTCTTTTCTGATTCATGCATACAAAATCCATGGATTCATGTTACATATGACACCTGGTAGTTTTACAGCTTTCTGTACTCATGAGTACATCATCACTAATACTAATCTCACAGTGTCCACAGATCAGATATTAGATATTAATCCTAAACCTAAATCGTTCGATCCACGTTCCGTTCCCGTTCCGCAGTAACCGCAGTTGGTAAGTTGGTTTGAGCCAGCCGTTCCGAGAACGAACATTATCCCATTAGGATAAAATCCGCCCCGGGCGGGACTCGAACCCGGGGCCTAGCGCTTAGAAGGCTAACTAAGCTAACTAGACTGGCTTAAAAAAAAATGTTCTGTTGTATTTAAATAAAAAGAGGTTTGATAGAGGGAAAGCTTATCTGTTTAGGATAAAGTGCGCCCCGGGTGGGAATCTAATGCCCTAGCGCTTACAAAAAAGGCTTGTTACCAGCTAGCTAACTAGGCTGGCTTTCTGAACGTTTGAATTATACCTAATTTATCAACAGAACGCTACTTAGCGGGTTCGATTGCTAGTTAGGTGCTCGTATTTATATTCGGTTACGTATATTACGGTTACCGTATATTATATACCGTACGTATATTATTACGGTTACCGACCTCAGTGGTGCAGTGGTTAACGCGTTGGACTTCGGATCTGGATGTTGGTGGTTTGAATCCAAGTCATGGAATTTATCTAGGTGTAATATTGTAATAACACTAATAACTAATAGTTATTAACTATGACAAGCATTTCAGTAAATAATGCTTGACATAATTAAAAATTACTTTATTATTATGATCGCTTGCAGGAAGTTGGCCGACATTGGCGCCGCGGTGGGCCACCAGTTTCGTCTCATAGGAGAGTGGGCCCACCTGGTCACCGTTCATTCTATAGCTGGGCCCGGCCCACTGCAGGAAATACAACGTATCAGCGATGAGTTAGGAGAGGACAGAGGAGTGTTCCTTATAGCCCAGCTGAGCTGCCAGGGGAATCTCATTGATGAAAAGTACACACAAGGTAAGCTAATCTTCAGCACACCATATTGAGTGAGATTGTCTTTGAGTGTCCTTATGCTATATCAATAGCAAAGGTTGAGTGTGAAGAACATCCACTCGGAAAATTTTGTTCAGCCAAAACCAGTTGGCTTCAAAGCGATCACTCTAGAGCTAAAGAAGTACCTGTGCAATAATCAAGTCCTGCCCAAGTGTGATAATGATGTGCAAGGTAGAATAACAAGATGTTTAAGGCCATTCACTATCCCCTAGGTCTACAATATCATGTTATATCTGAGAATGCTTGGAGACAATCCTTGAACAGTCTCCACATTCTCAGAGGCCGACCCCATCTGAACATGGGAAAAGGCGAAGAATAAGAAGAAGATTGAGTGAGGCATCAAAACAACGTCGCATCGTCCAGTCCCCCCCCAAGAGGTCTTACCGCCCCAAAATCCAAGAGAAGGAAGACAGGATAGGAGAAAGCCAGCCGTTCCGAGAGCAAAAATTACCTGCTTAGGATAGAGTTCGCCCCGGGCGGGAATCGAACCCGGGACTGAGCTCTTACAAGGCAAGTGCTTTACCTCCCAAGCTAACTACGCTGGCTAGAGATTTTTTTCCCTTTAGGCGCTTTAAATAGAGAGATTTTAGTTACTGACAAAGATCTTTAAATTTCATCAATATACCCCGCAACCCTCCCCTTTGCTGGGGTAAAGAGAATTTTCAGTCTTATTCGGGCAGGATAAACAAGGTATATTCTATTCTACATTCTATTATGTTGTGTTTTTTTGTGTTTCAGAAACTCTCAAGCTGGCCCAATCCTTCCCAGGCCTGATTGCAGGTCTGGTCTGTCAGGCCCCGTCTGTCCTGGCATCGAACCCGGGACTTCTCCAGCTCACACCCGGCATTCACCTCAACCAAACTGGGGACAACAAGGGCCAGCAATACAACGGACCCACGGATGTGATAACCCTTCGCGGGGCCGATTTGGGGGTCGTGGGGCGGGGTATTACCCAGGCCCCTGACCCCGTTGAGGCCGCTAGGCGCTACAAGGAGGTCATGTGGGAGGCGTACGAACAGCGGTTGAAGTAGAGAACCCCTAGGTGAAGCTAGGTGCCCGCTAGGCCCCTAGGTGCCCCCTGGGCCCCTTGGGTCTCAACGTCAGTGGGCATCAAAACACCTGTGTACCTTGACCTGAGGGGTATCATTTCATACCCAAAATTAATGGTAAGTACCTGTCTACTTCCTGGGATATGGGCCAAGATATAAAGAAGGTGCAGTCCATTCTGTGATATACTGAATTTCATAGACATCCAAAATCCAGTGGATTCTTTTAATGGATTTACCATGTGTAAAATTTTTTTTTTTTTTTTTTTTTTTTTTTTTTTTTTTTCTTAATCCCATAGGAAGGAAAGTACCTACTTGATGTACTTTTTCTTATCCTTGTGTCTTTTGGACCCTGTAGAATCTCTATCGATATGCAAATTGATCAATAGTTCTGTTAAAGTTCGATAATTGATAGCCAAGTCCACTATGTGGGTTTAGGGTTTAAGTTAAACTCATTAGAATAAGCAATCTGATTGGTTGATTTTAAAATTTAGATGAAAATTCAGCCAATCAGAAATAAGTTTGAATGGTAGTCCCAACCATACGTGTGGCAATTTCGTGGCAATAAAACAACCTCTCACTTTCTATCCTTCCCTCCTTCTTTCTCTCTCTCTCCTTCCGCCTCCCTCTCTCTCCTTCTTTTTCTCTCTCTCTCCTTCCGCCTCCCTCTCTCTCCTTCTTAACAACCTCTCACTTTCTATCCTTCCCTCCTTCTTTCTCTCTCTCTCCTTCCCCCCTCTCTCTCTCTCTCTCTCTCTCTCTCTTCTCAAAGATAATTATCTCTCCTTCTCGTGGTGTGAAAAAATCAAAACTAGTTCGAAGTGATTTATAAGTAACATATTTTATTTATTGAAATTATTGGAATTTAAATCGTAAATAAAATCACCGATGAAAAAATTGTTAAAATTTTCGACATCCTAGTGTGATGCAAAAGCAAAATACATAAATGAACCAAGTGTCAAATCAATCGGTCTAGTATTAGAGGCTCAAAAGAAAATTGCAAGATTTGACCAAAATACAACAGAGATCTCGAAAAACCATAAAAAAAAAAACTAGTGACCCAAAACACACCCTGAAAACCCCTGAAAATTCAGCTAAAATCCCATGTGAATCTACGTCTAAGGACAGATGTTAACATACGTGTTAAATTTGAAACTTTGGTAGCTATCCCTTTCACATTTTTACCTATGAAATATATAAGACCTTGTTTAGACTGCGCTAGTAAAGGGACTCTTCAGTCTCATTCTGGCAGGATAAACAAGGTATATTCTATTCTGTTTTTCCGCGGTCCTGAAAATTTCACGTTCTTTCTTAGGTAACCCATCTTTTTGTGATCACTCTCTGTGATACGTAACAAATACATTCCATGTCTTCTATAAAGTAAAATAGGTACTAATATAGATATAATGTTCTGCCCTTTGTGCAATTATTTTTAATTTAAATTTGTTTTTCGTTTTTATTTCCTCTTTAGGTGATTTTTCTTACCACCAAGGAACCAGAGTTAATAAATGTGGAAGTCTATGAAAGAAATTGATAGATGTTTAACTTCTCTTTTTAACTGCTTAGGGTCTCCAGTGACGGGGGGTTTTACCCACCATTCGGCGACAAGCTACCCTCCTACTCAAATTGACCTCATCCAGTCTGAGTGGAGCCGGTAACAGCCAGCAGCACGCGATTGCCCAAATGGTCACCCATCATTTTATAGACTTTTTCAAAGAGGACAAACCTTTGCGTTCTCTACCACCTAACCTTTTTATTAGATTAGAGGGTGATAATATGACCACCTGCCGATAATATCTACACCCAGTATGGTTTTCTCTCTTGGATTTTATAACGAGTAAGCAGGCAGTTCAAACTCTGAAATACTTATGGTGGATTTCACCAACGTTTTAATGGGAGATTTCACTAATGGGAGAATTTTCAATGATCCAAAAAAGAGTTTTTAATTATCCAAACAGGAGTTTTTAAAGACTCCTCCTATAGTGATTCACTAAAAACTCCTTTTTGGATTATTAAAAACTCCTGTTGGGATGATTAAAAATTCACTGTGGGGATGCATAATGAGGAGGCCCCTGCTGCTACTACAACAACATTCAAAATTCTCCCATTAGTGAAATCTCTCATTAAGTCATTGGTAAAATCCACCATTACCTATCCATTATAGAATCTAAAAGAGAAAGATGCACTGGATATAGATTTATTGGGGTGGTCATATTTACCACCTATCCTCTATTATTTTAGTATCAACTAAGTATTTACATGATTTTTTTTTTTTTTTTCTCAGACTAAAGACTATTGAATTGAAATAATTTTAAGACCTTAAGGATACAACTGTTTGACACTCTGGATTCGGTTGGAACCAAATCAGTTGAGTCCGGAGGGATTCACGTTACTCAGATCCAGTTTTCGAGCTTGACTCTGAAATCAGAAGAAATAAAGATACTGAAATAACGAAGTACCAGCCTCACTCATGAACCCAGGCCTTATGCATCTTTAGGGGTTATATTGAACCCCTTTCTTTTTATCAAGGGGACTCATTTCTCCCTTTTATGGAATCTTCGATTTCAGTGAGATTTTCATAGTTTGACAAGTCAAGTCAACATTTCATTACAAAATAAGCCTTTTTGTTGCCCTTTTTAAACCAGACATAGATAATTTTAGCTCTTGACCTTCTGCTCCTTCAAACATTTTTTTCCCCAATTCTCATTTTCCAGACTCCAGAATCGTGACTCCGTTCGAAACCCGCAAGGCCGACGTCAAGTGTCGAATCTCATCCACACTTCTCGACATAATGGTCAAGAAGAAATCCAACTTGTGTGTCGCTCTGGACGTGACGCAAGCTAAAGATCTACTGACGCTAACTAGGCAGCTGGGACCGCACATTGCTGTGCTCAAAACTCACTCGGATGCTGTGAGGGATTTCAGTGAGGAAGTACAAAAGGAACTGACGGCGCTGGCCAAACAGCATGAGTTTCTTCGTTCTCGGAACGGCTGGTTTTCTCCTATCCTGTCTTCCTTCTCTCTTCGATTTCGGGACGATAAGACCTTAGCAGTTACAGTTCCATCTGCCAAACCTCTTAAAAAAAAAGAAGTGATTTCCAACTTTAAAAAAATCGATAAAGCAAACTGGAACAACGGAGGTATTTATCGTTCCAAAGTCCAAGAAATAGAATGAGGACAGGATAGGAGAAAACCAGCCGTTCCGAGAACGACCCTAATCTGTTTAGGATAAAGTTCACCCCGGGTGGGATTTGAACCCGCGACCTAGCGCTTCCAAGGCAGACGCACTCCAAGCTAACTGGCTTAATTTGGAATCAAAAGGGAGATTCTTTCAGAATGAAGATCCACCTACTGGCAAGGAGGTACATATGTAGGTCGTACCTTCAAGCTATACCTTTTTGTAAAAAAGCATAAAAAAACGTATGAAAATTAAACTGAACAAGGTTCAAAAGAATTCGCTTACATTAAGTTAATAGGTTGGTACGTACCTAATACGTTTTTCTCTAAAAAAAGTAAAAATCCAGGGGCTAAATACATTATTTTGAAAGCCGTTGGATTATAAATTTCGGCGATTTTTGTTTATGGGGGTTTTTTTATCATTTCATAACAAAACAGGTAGTCTTCATTCCACGAGGCATTTGTACGGAGACTACAGAGTGCTATACAAATTTGTACGTCCGACAGGGAAAATAACATCTTTGATAAAAATATATCCTGTTGTCATCCTATACAGCCAGCCTAGTTAGCTCGGCAGATAGCGTTCCGCGGGTTTGATTCCTGCAAAGGGCAAACTATCCTGAACAGGAGATTTCTTCTGGGAGCATCTCCTATCCTGTCCTCCTCTCGTCGATTTTAGGACGATAAGACGTCGTTGTTCCAGTATTGTGTCTCTTCTCGCTCATCTGATGAGAGGCATACTACGGGATGGGCATGCTACGACACAAGACTATACAAGTCTAATGTAGCAGTTGTTTCATTGCTTTTTTCCCCAATAAATCTGCTTCACCACAAAAATAATTAATGATTTTTTTATAGATGAGTGTTCCACCGCCGCGCCGTTCCACTTCGTAGCAATGAAACAACTGCTATATTAGATGCATATGGTCTGTGTCGTAGTATGCCTCTCATCAGAAGATTTGATCTCTTACCAGCAGTTTATACAGACGGGGAGATTGCTCCATCACAATAACCGGCTGATTTAACAAGCCCGGCTAGCTCAGTCGGTAGAGCACGAGACTCTTAATCTCGGGGTCGTGGGTTCGAGCCCCACGTTGGGCGAAATATTTTTGAAACTTAAAGCTTGAACCTTGGGCCGGGCCGGGGCCGGAAGCTTGGGCCATTTTCCCCTTTATTAAGACCATATGGAGGGAAATTAAATTTAATTTTAATTGATTAAGATTAATTGATTTAATTTTATTTGATTAAGCTTGTTCCACATGTTGTCACCTTTGTTGAGAATCCTGGTATTCCTGTTTTGTGTTCCAGTATTTTATCTAGTGGGAGCTTAAATTATATTCCATCTAATTGGCATCAAATTTCTTCCAATGTTTCTGAGCTTAATAAAGGCGAATTTTTCTCTGCACGTACTATGTTGTGTTGTTTTCAATTAGCTTCAGCAGAAACCTTGTTTTCTTCTCCTTTTCCCGACTAAATTTTTTAAAAGAATTGAGATTTCTCGTTCTTATCGTGGTAGTTAGGTAAGTGGGTAGGTATGTAAGTATAATATTATATACCTATCCTAGGCCACCTTTTAATTTTTTAGGCCACCCTTTTAATTTTTTTACAGTTCAACCTGGGAAGCTGAAATTTTGCATACAGCCCTTGATTATGATACAGCCCTTGATTATGAATGTGAATCACTAGTGGGACTTATTTGAAGCACAAATCACTAATCGATATCAATTTCCCATTTTTGGTGCTTCCTCTCTTGGCGGGAGAACATGGAAAAATGAAAATTTGAATAGGCCATAACTTCGGCCCTGGTTGTCGGATCGAGCTCAAACTTGTACCAAAGTACTACGTTCTTCAAGATCTATGTTATGATGTATCACAAGTAGGGGGTTCTCATTTAAGGTTTTAAAGGTGGCCTCTCTAAGGGCCGCCCCTGGGGGGCCCTTCAAAATTTTGAGTACCTCCCAAAATTCTTTATCATAATCAAGGGCTATATGCAAAATTTTAGCTTCCCAGATTGAACAGTAAAAAAATTAAAAGGGTGGCCTGGGACTTTATGAACAGACTGTATGTAGGTACCTACTCGTAACTTGGGCCTTTTTATTGGTATTATTTAATTTTTATTGTTAAAAAGTCCCTGTGGCAACATGAATATATAGGTACAAGTAAAAGATAGGCTTTATTAATCTTTAAACAAATAACTTGATTTATTTTAGAAACTAACACATAAAAAAAGTTCTTTCAGGTAGATAATTTCTACGTGTACCTACGTACCAAGCCTATATTTTCCTTTTACCTATCTATCTTGCCTTTTTTGTCGAGTAATTTATTTTTTGGATTATCAAACCTAACAAAACCCTCGCACAAGAATTCCCGTATCGCCAGAGCACTGTTATCAGGGTACATAACTGCGGTTTAATGGGAAATAAAACATTTTATTGTACGATAAAAAATAATAATCCAAAGAATAAAACCATATTAATCCTCAATAATATACCACCTTTGAAAAAAGTACTTTGGCATTGTTTCACTCGTATATATTTATTTTTTATAATCTTGCTCCTTAATAGTGAATATAACTCCGTATTAAATTTTAGCAATTTCTTGGCTCAAATGTTGTAGTAAAGTTAGAATTATACCTTATTATTACGGCCACTATAGGATTGATAAGCTCCTTTACTTCCGCAGATTGAAAAAGGTCTTATAATAATGTTTAATTGCTACTGGTTCACTCACAAAGCTCTATTTTATTATGTGGTCAGAGAAGGAGGACTTTGACACTTCACTTGTTATCAGAAAATAAATTCTCACTTGACCACACGCCCAATTACATAATTATTGTTGTCTTTTACTTTTGTACGTATATACGTATATCATGTTGCTGCCAAAGCTCAAAATCTTATCAATAATTACCATTACCACACTATTTCGGGAATTCACATTTACCATCTATAACAAAGTAACATTTTATAATTCGAAAAGATAAGTACGGTAAAGACTAAGAGAAGCAAATGGTAAAAGAGAAAAAATAAGTATAAGTGAAATGGTTGGAATCCAAAAAAAAGTCTGTTTTACAAGCATATTATTATGATATTACATCGATACAAACAATTTCTATCTCATTTCTCCATTTTTCTCCTGCTCTTTTCCCTCTTACCTCTCCCACTTTAATATCCCTCACACTTTCTCCTCTATTGACAGCAAGAGCGTCAAAATATTTTGAACATCTTATTGAAGAGGGATTTTATATGGAATATTCCTACCAAATACATCTTTTTTACTTTCCTTATCCTATACCTACCTATAGGAAGGAAAGTAATGTAATCGGGTCAAATTTTCGATGGTCAGTTTTTAGTGCCAAAACACGTTTTGAGGTCCCTAGAGCCTGAATCCAAAGTTTCAGCCATTGGTCCGTGTGTATGTGTGTGTGTCTGTCTGTAAACAAAATATCTCGAGAAGGGTAAGAGCTAGAGACTTGAAATTTGGTATATAGCTGTCAAATGTGACAAGGATGCAACACAAAACATTTGGTTGAGATGGTTGCTGCACTTGGCGGTATTTTGACCGCTTTTTGGCGGTTTTCTACCGTTTTTTGGCGGTTTTCAGCTTTATGTTAGAGGTATTGTAAAAGTTAGGGTAAAAGAACACTCAAATAAGCATCATTCAATAGGATAAGGAAAGTCGTGTGATATTCACACCAGATTTTTTTCTGGGTTAGGAATGGGAAAAAGAGGGATATACTCATAATATGTTTACAAATGTTGCGAATTTGAATTGGAGGGAGGATAGACCGGTTGAAAAAAAACATGCCTTTTCCACAAGTTTGGCCATGCCTCGGGATGAACTAGCGGGATTCCGGAGCGAAGCGACGGAATTCAGCTAGTACCTAATAAAGCTACTATAAAATATAAAGCTTTATTAGGAAAGGTTAGGTACTATTAGAAAGGCGATGCTATCTAAAATCTGAGTTCAATTTCCGGAGGGGTCGAATAAATATTTTCAGCTCTAGACTCGGATTTCAGGTTGCACTCGGTCTCAAGAGGACAATTGAGTAGGTGCGCATGTTAAAACAATAATCGATGACTGATTAGAAGAAAGCATAGAGCTAATCACTTAATGAAATACATCACATACCTATTTAAAATTGTTAGCATAAAAATCGCAAATTGGAATGTTTTAGTGAGATAGGTACGAGGGAGTTTTTACTTTCCATAGGCGGGAGAATTGAGTACGCACAAGAGAAAAGGGGCTTTTCATTAATTTTTATTTTTTACCGGAAAAATTGTCCATGAGCTAACGCGAAACATTAGAATTCAATTTTTCAATTTGTTTTTTTCTATAGGTATTTTAATGGTTAATTTCCGGACATCATCAGTTATTAACGGGGGAGAGAGATTAATGAAATAATTCAAATAATGTACAACATGTGCCGGCAGTATGGACCTATCTATGTAATCGTATATCGAACAGTTCCCGAGAATTCCAAGGTACTTTTTTTACATACCTACTATTCTACCCTCAAAAATTGGGGCCTATAATAATGAATAGTAATATGACTCATATGGGTAAAATGCTAGGTATTTATTTTTTGTATTTTTTCAAATTTTTACTAAGAAAATAAAAATCTTAAACAAAGTATCTCTCCCTACGAGTATTGTATTGAACAAAGTATTCAAACTAGGTACTCCAGTTTCTTTGTAGACCTTGATTCTTTGATAATAAATAATTATGACCCTATTATGTTGCTATAACATGTTATGTTGTGTAGTGCGAATGATGACGTCACATGTTATCCCCTCAGGTAGGTAAACGATGCGATGTTAAAGAACCGGTATATTCATAATCGTTGTTGCTTAACATTTCTATAACTAATTTTACCCTCCTCGAATTCTCTAAGCAAGAACAAGGAAGGGGTGATTAGAACAAGACAAGGGAACAAGAAGAATACTTATTAGCTCATTACAATTTTTTTCTTCTTCTACAACTTGTGTAACGATTTATTCACTGTAAATTTTTAATCTAATTGGTTATAAAAAACTTAAATTTCGAAAATAAAAATGGTTTTTAGATACTTCATTTAATACCGTTCATGATATAAGCGTAAATGATAGCAAAAATCCCTTGTCATATTGTTAGAAACAGTAAGTAAGGATTGAGGGGAATAAGGCGAGAATAATAATAAAATCATTAGAATTTAACAGCCCTAGTTGAAATGTACGATATGCTTACCATGCATGAATTCAAACAGCTTGTTGACCACTGTTTTGAGGAACTTCCAATGTGCTCGAAGAAACCTTGGGTACTGTCCCACCACATACATAATGTTTGATGCAATGATCGCCTTGTTGTCTTTGCCTTTCTTCTGTTCACAAAGTCCGAGGAGATCTTTGATCACTGTCACCAGAAATCTTTTCTCATCTTCTTCATGCATAGCACCTGAGATGCTACCTATTGCCCAGCACAGCTGAAATTCATTCACAATACAAGGTTCAAGTTAGGTGGTGTTCGTTTTGAGAATTGACCCTAGCAAATTCTCAAAGAAAAATAAATCTCAATTCAATAAAACCATGTCATAAGAATTAGATTTTCTCAGATAGGTAGGTATAATCGAATTTTCTCACAACTGAATACTTATAAATGGGTAAAATGGTCTTTCTTATGAAAATATTGAGAATTTGTTCTAAAAAGTTTTGTTGGAGTGTCTATTGTTCAACAAAATAGACGAGTTTTTAAAACCTTCGCAATACTTTGCTGCTCAAAGGTTTGGAATGGAGTAGGTACATACCGTGTTGAGATTTTTCCAGGACCACTCTGTGCCATTGACTTGCTGCTGTAACTTCTGTGTCATCACTTGCTCCGTGTCTGTATAGTTGAGATGCGTCAGATACACCAATGTCTCTCGCATGTTCTTATACAGGTTGATGCTGTCTGTGTCTTTCATGAACTCTCGCACTACTTCACCGTTCTCATTCTCCACAACCAGCACTTCCTCTGGTTTAGCCATACGAGATACCATGATGTAACGAATCTGAGGCGAGAAATTCAGGAAAATTATTCAATACAACCTGTCAAGGTGGCGTAGTGGTCAAGACGCTCGCCTGGTAAACAGGAGGGCGTGGATTCGGTTCAGACTGTACAAGTAAAGAAAGGTGCCTTCTGATTGGTTCAAAGGTTATCCTACCAGTGGGGTCGAAGGTATAGTCCTCATTCAACTGTACTCTACGCTCTGATGCCTGACACCTACTGGAACCTGTTCAAACATAAAGTAGATAACTATGATTCTTACCTTGGTCAACACAGGAGCATAGAACTGTCTGCGAGCAACAGCTTCATCCATTGTGTGGGATTTATTATTCGGCAAATCCATGATGGGCAATCCAGATGCTGAAGACATATATGGAGACTCGCGATACAAGTCTGATGAGAGGGCATTCCAATATTCCAAACAAATCTTGAATATTTCTACTTCATCCACTTCTGAGATCAAGACGAGGTAATGCAATGCCTGAGGAGAGAAAATGCAATGCATGTACTTGTACATCATTCCAAACATGTCATTACTTTCTGGTGTTCTCATGTTGACCCAGCACCTAAATGGGAAGTATTGTGTCTCTCCTTGCCAATCTGATGAGGGACATACTACAGGATGGGCATGCTACAAGACAGACCACACGTGTCTAATGTAGCAGTTGATCATTGTTACGAAATACAAACTGTGGTGAACCACTCATCTTTTTGGGGGGAATGAAAAAAAAAAGTTTAAAATGTAAAACTTCAAGTTGTAAATACCCCACAAAAACACAAATGTGAAAAAAAAAAGCCAAGTTCCTATCCAAAAATATCGGCCCTTATAAGTGGTGAGATCAGAAAATTAAGGCCAAGTCTGCATTCCCAATTTTTCGTGTCTGCTGAAAATGCTGGATCTCAATTCTCTTCTTCTTCTTCTTTACCTTTTCCCACTCAAGTGGGGTCGGCATTTTTAGTCAACAATTTCCAGGAACCTCGGTTGTGAACTTCATTACCCCTTAACCCCTTCTCGCTCAAATCTTTATTTATACAGTGTTCCCATCTTTTCTTTGGTCTTCCTCTTGCTCTGCGTCCTTCAACCTCCATTCGGCTCACTCTCTTTCCCACATAATCTTCATCCCTTCTCATCACATGGCCATACCACTGTAGTCTTCTTTCCTGAATCTTCTTTGTTACTTCCGTCACCTTGATCTTATCTCTAATCACTTCATTTCTTATCCTGTCCATCCTTGTCACTCCGCAACTCCACCTTAGCATTCTCATTTCAGCAACTTCAAGCCTTTTTTCATGAACCTTCTTTAAAGCCCAGGTCTCAGCTCCATACATCATGGCGGGTCTGACAACAGTCTTGTGGATCTTTCCTTTCATTTTAACACTCATCCTTCTATCACACAGTACGCCTGACATCTTCCTCCAGTTCATCCAGGCAGCGTTTATACGGTGGGCTATTTCACAGTCTAATTCCCCTTTACAATCAATGGTAGAACCCAAGTATTTAAACTTATCCACTTTGTTCAGATCGACTCCATCTAGGCTTATTGTGTCTCCATTCTCCATTCCAAAGTTTAACTGCACAGTCTTTGTTCTATTTATCTTGAGACCCTTTTCTTCCAATGCAATTCTCCAGCTTTCCAGTTCCCTTTCGATGTCAGCAGCACTTTCTCCACACAACACCACATCGTCAGCAAACAGCATGCACCAAGGAGCTTCTCTCCTTACACCATCTGTCAATACTTCCATTATCACATCAAACAGGTAGGGACTGAGAGCTGATCCTTGATGCAGACCAACTTTCACTGGAATGTGCTCTGTGAGACCTGCAGTGCTCTTGATTTGAGTCGTAGCCTTATCATACATATCTTGAATGATTCGCACATACTTTTCCGGTGTTCCAGCAATCCTTAAACAGCGCCAGATCTCATCTCGAGGCACCCGGTCGTAGGCTTTCTCAAGATCGATGAAGACGAAGTACAAGGCTTTCTCTTTTTCCACATGTTTTTCCAACAATTGTCTAATGGCAAAGATCGCATCCATAGTACTTCTACCTGGCATAAATCCAAACTGGCCATCAGATATACAAGTCTCCTTCCTTAACCGCTTGTCAATAATTCTTTCATACAACTTCATTGTATGGGACATAAGTTTAATGCCTCTATAGTTGCCGCAGTCTTGGATATCGCCCTTCTCCTTGTAGATAGGTACTATGGTGCTCTTACGCCAATCGTCCGGTATTCTTTCTTCCTCAAGCACTTGATTCAGCAAAGGCAACAGCAAATCCAAACCGTCAGCTCCAAGACTTTTCCATACTTCAATCGGAATATTGTCAGGACCCGTTGCTTTACCGTTCTTCATCGCTTTCAAAGCTTCCCACACTTCAGACTTGTCTACATCCCTGATAACTCCTTGATTTGGTAGACTTTCTTCGGTAGGTAGTCTCGGGTTCTCTTCATTAAGTAAGTTATTAAAATATTCTTTCCATCTGCTCTTGATATCTTCTTCGCCTTTCAGTACCACTCCTTCTTTGTTCTTAATTTGCATGATGTGTGTAAAGTCTTTGCTTGCTTTATCCCTTTCTTTGGCCAGTCTGTATAGGTTCTTTTCTCCTTCAGGTGTTTCCAATTTCTCGTAAAGCTCGGATAGATACTTAGCTTTGGCTTGTGCAACAGCTTTCTTTGCTTCCTTTTTCGCTTTTCTATATGCTTCCTTATCTTCAGGTTTGTTGGATTTGTCCCACTTTTTCTTTGTATCTTTCTTTTCCTTTATGTACTTCTTTACCTCCTCATTCCACCACCAAGTTTCTTTATCTTTGGGTCCTCCCTTCCCGGATGTTTTCCCAAGCACATTTTCACCCACTTCTAGAATCGCTTCTCTGTAGTTTGACCACAAATCCTGGTGATGATTTGATCTAACATTCTGCACGACATGCCGTCTGAATTCCATTTTTAGGAAAGGATCTTTTAATTTCCACCATTTGATTTTGGGAGAGGTGCTTTTATTTACTTTCTTTTTCGTCATCATGAAGGCAGAATCAATGACTAACAATCTGTGCTGAGTTGCGACTGACTCTCCGTTAATTACTTTGCAGTTTTAAACTTCTTTAAAGTGCTGCCTTCTACATAGAATAAAATCTATTTGACTCACTCTGTCCCCGCTTTTGTAGGTTATCAGATGTCTCTCCTCTTTTTTAAAGAATGTGTTGAGGATTGCCATATCTGTGGCTAAAGCAAAGTCAGTGATTCTGTCTCCTTCTTCATTTTGATTTCCCACCCCCCAAATTCCTCTAATTCTTTGCGTTACTTCTGTGTTTCCTTTTCCTATATGTCCATTCAAGTCTCCAGCAAGAAATATTCTTTCATCATCCGGTATTTTCGATATTTCTTCTTCCACTTCTCTCCAGAAAGCATCCTTTTCATCATCCTCACAGCCAACCTGTGGTGCATATGTACTCAGGATATTTAGTTCTAACTCGTCCAGTTGTAATTTCATGCTCATAACTCGATCACTCTTCCTGCTGATATTAGTAACTTTCGTCTTCATTTCATTATCCAAGATGATGCCGACTCCATTTCTTCCACTGTCCTTATTTCCACTGTAAAATAGTTTGTAGCCATCACCAAGTTCTTTAGCTTTATTTCCCTTCCATCTGGTTTCTTGTACAGTTAGGATTTGTATTCTTCTTCTAGCCATGAGGTCTGCAACTTCTCTTCCTCTTCCAGTCATAGATCCCACATTCAGTGTACCAATTCTTACATTCCTTTTGACTAGCTTCTTTAGCCGGTCCCGTCTCTGAACCGGTAGCCCTTGCCCATTTGTCACAGCTGTCAGGCGAGGCATCTGCGCGTCGCAAGGGTACGCCCTGATAGTATTATCAAAGTCGAGTACAGTTTCCGAGGCCTTCTCTGGACTTTGTTGGACTATCATTTTGGTGTTTCGGACATACTTTTTACTGGATTGGGATGCCTTTCCTGACAATCAAACCCTCACTATTTATTCGGGCTTGGGACCGGCTGTTGAATATGCTGGATTGCACACCCCTCAGGCTAGTTTGGATCTCAATTCCTTTAACCTTCTCTTAATTTCAACTTGGCAATGTTTTTCCTTCTCAAATTAATACCTAAATACGGTACCTATTATTACCATGAAAATAAAAGGAAAACATTGTCAAGTTGAAATTGAGAGAAGGTTGAAGGACTTGAGATCCAGCATTTTCAGCAGACACGAAAAATTGGGAATGCAGACTTGGCCTTAATTTTCTGATCTCACCACTTTCAAGGGCCGACATTTTTGGATAGGAACTTGGCCTTTTTTTTCACATTTGTATTTTTGTGGGGGATCTCACTCCTTTTTTCTAAGTGTGTATTTACACATCATTAGTAGGTACAGATCTCCTTATTACCTAGCTATTTGCGAGCTTTTGAAAATTTTCCGTGAGTTGTTGTTG
>NW_007377540.1:45562-74737 GCF_000475195.1 Diaphorina citri | reverse complement strand
GTATTGTTTGGGAACTCATCCACTTGAATTTTCAGAAAAAAATAAATGTATGTTTATCCTAGCACTTCTGACGACGAATTAGGCTGAAAAGCCCTTTTTTAACGAAATCTTAAAAGATGGTCCCAGTCTCGCACAATTCTTTGTATCAACTCTTTCCATTTCATCTACTACTGTAGGCTTGTATTTATTTTGTAGCGTATGTAGAGCAAGCTTTGTGTCCTCATGGCAGAGTTTTCCTCTCGTGATTTATTTACTCAACTTCGTCCTGTCCTGTGTTCTTTCTTTTCGACTCATCATCGTCTCTGCCTCATGTTCCTTAGCCAAGTCGTCTTAACTTTAAATGCCCCCATGATATTTTCCTGTTTGTTCTTTATTAAGTTTGCCTTGTTTAATTCTTTCTTTTTCTCCGTTCTTCATGTCAACATTTGTTTTGTGTTCTCTTTCATTTTTCATCAGGATTATTTTGCGAACTTGTTCGTTCTCTAGGTTCTCTCCGTATTCGTGTCTTCTGTTTGAGATCTGTATTACTGTCACTGCTGTCAAAGGCGTATTCGTGTGTTTCTTTATTTAATTTTCATGATGTATTATTTTTGTTTCTCTCTTTGTTTAATTCCTGCAACAATTTAATTACGCCCAGATGATTGACCTTTCGTATGGTCCCTAACGTTCCATATCATGTCTAGTATACACATTTATTTTGAGTAAGCCCATGCCCATAACCAAGTAGCTACAACATCACCATTTTGATTATTCCAAGGTGCTGTTTGTATTTTCGCATTCTCCTTCTTCCAACTTCATAATATTCCTACTAAAATGATCCCTTTATTTACAATCTAACGCTCTCTGCATGTCTCATCAGAAGAGGATTAGATACTGGATAACCCACCAATTTAGCCCTGTTGTAAGAATTGTAACTTCGTAAGCTTTCGAAATCAACATCCCTATTCCCTAATATATTATTTACCTTTGAAACCAATTCTGCTCCCGCTCTTTTTCTTCCTTTACTAAATGGTGCTTTTTTTTATGAATTCATAAAAAAAAGTTATGATCTCTTTTCCTTCCAATTCGAATATTACCTCTCTGACCTTATTTTTGCTGCAGACTTTATTTATTATACCCTTCCATTCTCTTTTATTTCATCAGACAGACTATTCCCCTTTTTCATCTCTCTTCTCCAGTCCATTTCCATCTCACATCAGTATCAGTTGGTCTGAGTGAAATAGGATTTGATTTCGTTCCTTTTCGCTTATTTTCTCTCTCTCTCTCTCTCTCTCTCTCCCTCCCTCTCTCCCTCCCTCCCTCTCCCTCCCTCTTTCTCTCCTGTGTTATATTTTGCATTATTTTGTCTGAAGACTCTGAAGTATTTCATATTTCTCTGGATATATTCGAATGTACCTCTGTTTACATTTTCATTCCATTCAGAAATTTCCTTCTCTCCACGTTTTCCATTATGTTGCATATACTATTTGCTACCTTGCTAGCTGGTCCTGCTGAGAAAGATAGAAAGTACCTCTGTTTACATTTTCATTCCATTCAGAAATTTCCTTCTCTCCACGTTTTCCATTATGTTGCATATACTATTTGCTACCTTGCTAACTGGTCCTGCTGAGAAAGATAGAAAGGAAAGGAGAGAGAGAGAGAGAGAGAGAAGGAAAAATTGTGTACGGCAAGGAAGGAAAGACAGGAAAAGAAGTGAACACGTGATCGTCAGAGAACATGGAGAAAGATGTAGAAATCAGAGAGAGAGAGAGAGAGAGATAGAGAGGGGGGAAGAGGAAGAGGAGAAATGGAGAATTACAAATAAATTGGAATTTCAACTAAAAAATACCTCCTTCCTAACTATTTCCCGGACTTATCAAACCACCCTCGTACATATAATAAAACTTAAGCTTCTCAGTGAAATGAAGAAATACTGGTAAAAGAAAAGGAATGAGGATAAAAATTCAACTGTAGTAAGTAATGTAGAATGTGAAATAAAACTGGAATAATGGTAATGTTGACTCATCTGATCTTACCATCACATTGTTCTCTGGGGAGAGCTTTCCAACGGGTCTTGATAACTTGCTCCAAAATCTGGAGAGCATAAAACTTTGTCTGCTGATTACTCGAATACTCGAGAATGGTGTCGACACGTGTCCATGCATCAGGATGTTCCTTCAGTGCTGTCAGAACTTCTTGCGCCGCCTTTTGCTGAAATAAAACAAGTAGGTACAGTAAACATATTTCAACTTTTATTTGACATGACATATTTTGAATGAGCTTATCAATTTGTAGTTAGACTATCACATGGGATCTTTTGTAATATTCTCTTAGTTGGACTTGATATCCTTACCTCAACACCCATTCCGGTATACATGCATTCCACAATATTATCCAACAAGGTAATATCCAGCTTCTGGTTGAAATCCAAAAGCTTTTTGAATTGCTCATTGGGAGGGATTACAGTTGCCATTTTGAGTTCTAAGGGATGGAATCAGAGAGAGAGAGAAAAAAAGAAAGATTTGAATTAGATCTACATATTAGGGTGAAATTGAAAAAATAAATAAATAAAAATAATAATAAAATAAAAAGATTGGACCTTGGAACCATTTTCACACTGTATAATGGGCGAGTTTGAATACTCATTGCATAGTCCAATCGGTTAGGGTTCACGGTGGTCGTGGTGATGACGTCATTCATTAAACAAATTAACCTCGCAATGAGTATTAAAACTGTTGCGGTTGATCATATGTTAGGGGTATATCTGACAAAAAAATATCTGACAATAATTTATAATGGAAAAAAGTAAAAAGACAAGTTCTTAAGAGACTTCCCCATTCAAATTTCTAAAAAAAAAAAAAAAAAATTCTTAAAAGACTTCCCCATTCAAATTTTTAAAAAAAAAAAAAAAAAAAAAAATGTAAACAAACAGTATCAATTGTTTGAAGGTTGATCTGGTGAGCTGAACGGTTATAACCGGTTGGAAGATACAATGAGTATTCAAACTCATACGGTGAAATGAATGACATCACTCATGTAAACAATGAGTATTCAAACAGCATTATTGGACCAAATGGTTCCAACCGGTTGGATAAAATGAGTAAAAAAAACTCGCCCAATATCTCTAGAATAATACTTTGTAACATGTACCTACCTATTTGTATTCTTACACTTCTATTTGTCTATAATAAAATTAGTTACACTGTGATTGTCCCTAGGGACATAGTGTGTTAAAAAAAAAAAAAAAAAAAAAAAAAAAACTTCAAGGCACATAATCTTTAACATCCATGCCTATCCAAGAATAGAAAAGTTCAGTCAGAAATTTCTGAACTGGCTGGGATTCAAACCCAGGACCTCCAGACTGAGTCAGTGCTTTTAATTACTCAGCCACAGAGGTGGGCTGTAGTGCTTCCCCATGTTACATTGTGGCATGTCATAAGAATTTACATTCTTTAAGAAAAGGCATGAAATTTTAAACTTTTAGTATCTACCTACCTACTTAATAATTTTATAAATCATTGTTTCTTGTTTTTAAATAATTAATAATAATAATAAAAAAAAATGATTTGAATAATTTGTTATTAATTTCATTCATTAGGACAAGACAAAACATTGAACAAATAAAAGGTATGATTTATGATTACTTGAGCGTCCGCTAGGTTTGCTTGGGTTATCATATTTTAGTTTTTGCACACTTTGTTAAATCTAAAAACATGATGAAAGAACATGGCGTCTATATCGACATGGGTTGTGTTATGGGAAGGATGCGAAATCTCTCTATTGTATTGACAAAAAAACTTATTGTAATGGAAAGTAAAAATAATGCCATGGATCAAACATGCCTATTTTGAAGTTTAATAATTATGTACTTTAAAGTATGTGAATATTCAATTTTATACTTACATAAATATTATATTATTCAATGTTATAAATCTTGGAAACAATCAGACAAGTATTTTCCTCAAGTATTCTTTAAACAATCATTCCACAAGCACACACACACCCAAACTGAAACAGATACAAAATTTAAAAATATGAAACAAGAAATGCACAGGCAATATTTTGAATCGACTTTCTCTTAAGACTGGAATTAATTCATCAAAGTACAAATCAATTGCTACCTACAACAGTGAGAGTAACCACCCTTTCAGATAATTATCTAATTATATAACAGTTATCTTAGGAATCACAGACAGAAATAAAATGGGGCATTTCAGCTGTCACCATTGTAGGGGAACAATAACATAAACTATCAAAATAAATAAATAAAAAATACTTGAAATAATAATAATTATAGTCCCTGGATCTTTAGTATGTTTCACTTTGAGGGCCTAGAAAGAAAACCTCACCAAGGTAGAACCTCAAAAAATTCAAAAGAGAGGCTAACTTGTTTGTTATAGTTAACTTTTGATGTAGTAAGGTTTCACTGTCTTTTTTCTAAAAACAAAGGAAAATTAACTTTTTGCAATGTGTATCAAAGTCTGTTATATGGAGGATTGTTCTCCTCAACAAGGCTTTCTTACTAGGCCCTCAACTTGCCAGATACTAAATTATTTGAATTAGATGATGAGTACTTACTCTATCAAAATTCAATCAGCCACACACACTCAGTCATGCATACAGAAGAATATATCTGCAGGAAAGTAATAAACAACAAATGAGAATAAATTATAACCAATACCTACCTACATAATTCAGTAAAATTAATTTTAAGGGTTCAGGGAAATGAATGACACTTTACCTATCACAAGGAAATAAATCTTGGTTGTGGCTCATACCCATGCTCAGACTGTCTGAGAGTAAATGGCTAGCATCAGACACCCCAACTACATATTGGTCAATTTTATTCTGTTACAATGATCATACAATGTTCTGTTTTGTCTATTTTACAGTAAACAAAATACCTTATGTAGGTAGGAATTAGGGTTGCCAACTTTTTTTTCGGCATATACGGTACAAACTAGCAAAATGGTGAAAAAGTATGGATATCCCGATTTTTACCCGGAACAAAGGCATGCACTAGAGATAAAAATCTCGTGACAACATGCTGTATGTTATACATTCGTACTAGTATGTCACTACCTACACTACTCACGGGTTTTTGTGTTTTTCGTACGTACCTACCTATCTTTTTAAACTTTTTTTTTCTGTTTATTAGTCAGTTCCCGTATTTTCCATAGATTTGGAAAAAACCGGAACAAAGGTGTGTTCCGGCAGAACATTTGATTTTTGACAAAAATACGGATTGTTCCGGGAAATAACGTATGGTTGGCAACCCTAGTAGGAATACTAAAGTTCCACCAGTTAATTAAGGGTAATGTTACACTACCCATGCAGTTGTTAACAAACAGTTGTTTGCAAGTTGCAAGCATCTGTCTTGTACTCATGAGTTGAAATATTTCTAAAATGTTATTGTATTTTTTGTGATCTATTTATTATTATTATTATTTTTGTTCGCGGATTTGGCGATTATGTTCGCGGATTTCGCGATTATGTTCGCGGGTTTCGCGATTATGTTCGCGGATTTGGCGATTATGGTCACGGATGGCGATTTTGTTCGCGGATTTTGCGATTATGTTCGCGGATTTGGCAATTATGTTCGCGGATTCGCGTCCCGAATCGACGGATTATGTTCGCGGATTTGGCAATTATGTTCGCGGATTCGCGTCCCGAATCGACATTTTGGATATTTGGCAAGCCTATTAATATGGAAACATAAGATTTGGAAATAAATGAGAGCATCAGAGCCTGAAGTATGTCACTCTGCAAGGAAATAGAATATAGCAGTAGCTAGTACTCCTACCCAGTGAGTATAATGTAAGTAATAAATGGACAAGGACATTTCAACGTACACCAAACGCTTGCTGGGTGAAAGGGTTTTTTTTATTATTTATTTTTTTTTTTTTTACTTTTTTATAATTCGCTTTTGAAAAAAAAGGGAGACATCATGATGTAGATTTTTTTGAAACCTGAGATTGTTTCTTAGGGGGAAAAACGAGCTAGATAGAAAGATTTATATTATTTACATTTGCGTGGGATATTTTCAAAGTAAACATTGCCTTCCATGAACATCAGAAAAGTAAAAAAACCCAGCGTCCATACTAACTAAAAAAAATCCTTATATTCTAAAAATATCTAAAGAAAGCCTAAAGACGAAATTTTTTACAAAAGATAAATTACATTTCTTAACGGATTAAAAAATTATGCTAGAGTCAGAAAGAAAAGTAAAACCAAGATTCTAAATGAAGAGAAACTTTCAGGTGAAGCTAGGCTTTTGCCAAGCAGGGGGTTTCCAAGAATTTTAGAAAGTAATGAAATGATTCCATCACTTATAGTGAATTTAGTTATACCTAAGTACCTACCTTCCTAATTAGTTGACTATTTGCATTACCAGGGTACCTAGGATTTCGCTGGCTGCAATAATTATCAAGAAATGAAGATATGGGTACACGACAGAGACAAATGGAGAAAGATTGCCAACAAATCCCCGGATTGAAGGAATAGATAGATGTTTTGAGGTCCCTTATACCTGAAGTTTCAGCTTTCCAACAATACCCATTTTGTGCAAATATGTCAATTTTTCACGGAGCCACAAACCATTTTCCCCTGAGAAACGCGTACATAAAGCTCAGGCATGGCGGACTTTCCATAGGATATGAAAGGTAAATGTGTACTTGTGTTCATTTTTATCACAGAAAGTCCGCCATCCACAGGCTTTATGTACGCGTTTCTCAGAAGAAAATGGTTTGTGGCTCCGTGAAAAATTGACATATTTGGACAAAATGGGTATTGTTGAAAAGCTGAGACTTCAGGTATATTTGTCCTGTTGCATGCCATCAGATTTGACCTTTTTTCCTGGTCAAATTTCCTCTTGAAAATTTAAAAGAAAATGCTGATCTGGAAAATTTCTAAATTAAAACTTACCAAAAGGTATCAAAAAGATAATTTTACTGTTTTAAGTTTTATTTATTTTTATGGAAATTTTGTGCAGATTTCAGTTATGAAAACTATTTTTCTTTATGTTTAACTGAAAAAAAGTTCTGACTGGTTTATCAAGGGAAGGTCGATTATTTTAAAGAAAAAACAAAATGACGCAGCTTTCTAGGTGTTGTGGTTCTCGAGATAGAGCGATCAGTGTGTGAACTATGAAATGTGAACTGTGAAATGTGAATGAGTGAATGGTTCTTATAATATAAGATAAGATAAGATTTCTACTAGGGTTCATTTCCTACGCCACAAAGTTATCCTATGCTCAGTAATAATTTACCGGTAAGGTTCGATCTACTTACCGAATTATTTGGTTGTGAGTAGATAGTGGGTGAGGTGTAGGAGGGAGGTAGGGGGTTGTAGGGGTTGTAGCGGTAGTGGTGGGGGCCAGGGGGATGGTTTGCGTTCCAGGGGGCAGTAGGGCCCCGATAGATCGCGCTGGGGGTGGGAGCCAGGTTAGCGGTCATTGTGGGGGGCCGGGTGATGGCCTTGATCGTGTGTAGAGAGCTCTGGGAACCGACAGCGTTCAATGAGTTGTGCTGATGCTGCGTCTGATGATGATGATGCTGGTGCTGATGTGCTGCTGCTTGATGATGATGGTAGCTAGACGGGGTAGAGGGGCGTGGTGCTGAGTTTCCCTGTAAAACAAACACATTGAACGAGTACATGTTAGTATTATAGTAGGAACTTACAACATACAATACAATCTGACAAATGATAAATACAAAGATGGGATTATTTACTGGAATGTAAGGAGGATATCGGTATAGAGATAAACATTGGAACTTGGAACCCCCAGGGAGATTTCATGTTTACATTCACCTCTAGGATCCTAGTAGCAACTGGGCATAGAAGACGATTAAACTTCTACAAGTCATACATACAGAGGGTAATAATTACTACTAATAACAACTCTATTAACAGAACATTATGAATATCCTATAGCTTCAGTGTTAACGCTTCAGTTACTTACTAGTCTTACATGTTATGGTCATAGTGTGTCCTCAGACTTTACTTATTCCTCATTCTATCCTATTTTCCTCCTAAAGGATTTATTTAACTCTCGGGACTACAGTCTCACTTGGGACTTCTCTGCAGGAGGCAGATGCATAACAATATAACTAACGTTCAAAAATGGAACAACATGAAACAGTCAGACCTTAAGACACAAACTACCCTGCCTACTGTACGAGGTAGTTCACTGTCTGAGGAATTAAACTCATTGCGGTATCTCCTCAGTATTGGAGATAGGAATGAGGAAGGTCTTGTCAGGTCAATAGGAAGTATTAACTACCAGACGAACGGGGACCCTCGCTGTCTATATGACTCTATGCAACATGCCAGCCAGTCCTAGCAATGCCTTCAATTCCTACTTAGAACTCCTTAGCATTGTATATTGTATTGAATAGGGTGTTCAGGTTTTCCCACTCCGGCACCACACCGTTCCAAGCTTATAAACAGAGTACTCCTAAACTCCCATAGTTCTTTAAGAAAACCTTTCCATGGATATTTTTCAATGGATAAATTTCCTCCATCACTGTTGATCGATGGATGGTAATAACAAGATCAATGTTTAGGGTGGACACTACATGGGTACAATGTCCCACAGGTTGTTTATTCCAGTAATGCTAACACCACACCTATACACTGTAAGCCACCTAGTATGTAACCATTGACCCCGGCTAACCCTGTCAATTAGATGAGGCCCCCTCCCCCCTCCAGTATCTCACGTACACAAATCTCAATTGAGCTTCAATTAAGACAATTTCCGAGTGGAATGCTAATGCTAGAATGTCTACGCATCATCCACACTACAGACCTATGTCAGCGAAGCAGTCAAGTCTCATTCACACGGGTCCAAGTCACGCGTAACCATTTCGAAAATGCACCACATTGGGAAATTAGATACATCTTAAAATCCACATTTCGCGGTCTGATGTTATGAAAATGCTCAAACTCCCCAATTCTAAATTATTTCCTTTAGTAGTTCTTTAGTAGGTTTTACTTTAGAAAATTAATTTCACAAGAGGTTGACCTCAATATTATCTTAACCATGAGTTCTGTTTCAACTTTACGTAGACCTAAGTCTACCTGATATTAAGCTGGAGGCTCTAGATAAGAGGCTGAAATGAGAAATGTAAAGGTAATCTTAAACTCAACCAGTTTCTGAGAAGATTAAGTAAAGACATAACTAGTAGCTTATATTTGGTGACAACAGACAACTTGTCTCATATGTTTGTCTCGTTGTCACTTAACTTGGGAGCTTGGAACACCCGTCACAACAACTATCATTCCTTCCAATTTCCCCAAGATAAGTTTCCAGAGGAATTAGATAAAGTTTTACTAACACACGTCTTCAGATGACTTTATACGAACTTCAAGACCGTTTTTGGATTTAAACAACATTAACATGATGAAATCCATTCAATATGGAGATTTTGAAAGTTGAAAGAATAAGCTGATTGGTGAAGGAGTTCTTTTGAATCAATATCTGGTTTACAATGCTGTTTCTTCCACTAACTTCAAGTCATGAGACATTGTTGCTTTCATAGATTTCAGAATGTTGTTAGTTTCCTAACAACAGTTCAGTGTTCAGTATTGTACTTTGTTTTATCATTTTCGTCTACAGTGAAATGACAAGAGTTCAACTTCCGTCTCGTCATCTAGAAAATGCTGTCATTGCTATCAGTATGATATGAAAGCTACCCCAACACATTGCAGACACATCTTCCTTCCTGCTCCACATCAACAGGATGTCACGGAAAATGCTTTCCATTGGAGCCAGTAGGAAAGACCTCAATAAAATCCCTTGTAGATCTTTTGAGAGCCTGAGTTTGGTAAGAGTAAGTATTTTGGTACTTAATAGAAGCTTTAAAATTTCCAGTCAATCTTGCTCTCCTTGCTAAATAGCAGTGGGGAGACAGGGCCCTATTTCACAAATATTTTGTCCAAAACTACCCGTTTTACTGTCACCCTATTGAATAATAACCATGGCCTTGGATATAAATAATCAGACACTATACCCAGGATTATCATGTTAATATTTTATTTCAGTACCTAATATTGGAATGATTATCACTTGATGTTATCAGAAATACGTAGGCCTGTGATAACAAGTAAGAATATCACATACAATTATCATTTTAGTCTCCTAACTTCTTTACGATTTAACCGGGTGGGACATCTAGCCAGAGATACTCAGAAACACCAAAACTCTAATCAGGTCGTCGTGACATGGAATTCGAATATAAATAGTCCATGCGATGGTTCTATCTAAGCCAATAATAAAAGTGTATCCTACTAGTAGATATATTGGGATCGGACGTAACGTGTGTATCCTACTAGTAGATATATTGGGATCGGACGTAACGTGTGTATTCTACTAGTAGATATATTGGGATCGGACGTAACGTGTGTATCCTACTAGTAGATATATTGGGATCGGACGTAACGTGTGTATCCTACTAGTAGATATATTGGGATCGGACGTAACGTGTGTATCCTACTAGTAGATTTCATAGAGAGAACTGTAACTGCTAAGGTCTTAACGTCAAGAAAGCGGAGAGAAGGAAGACAGGAGAAAGCCAGCCGTTCTGAGAACGAACCTTATTTGTTTAGGATAAAATCTGCTCCGGGCGGGAATCGAACCCACGAACTAGCGCTTACTAGGCTGGCTCTTGTAGGTTTGTATTTCAGAGAAATGATTAGCGTTGATGGTGGATAAATGTACTTACAGATCCTGTTGTGCCAATATGTAATGCAGACATTTGAGCAGCCAACTGAGGTAGCATGGAACTATATTGACTCATACTAGGGTCTCCTGCTTGTTGAATCATCTGTAACCAATGGGTTAATATTACTTAGGTACAGCTTATCACAATAGTTTCCAAAAGACCAAGTTCCCAACTTATTGGATGTGTAACTTAGAAGGAAACAGAACCTAAATCTGATTTTCACTTTCAAACAGTGAGCACAATGAAAGCGAAGTCGAGCGGCTTGGGTCTCCTAGAATATGAGAGGTCTGTCATATTTTTATAGGTTTGGATTTTCAGGTGGCATCCCGCGTCTACGTTTCCAATGAGAGACAAATCTCATTCTGCCTTAAAGTGACATACCTTCTTTTTTTTACTTTCTATTCTGTAAATAGCTTAAATCGCACATCTAATGGAATAACGTATACCTTCTGAAAGGGAAAAGTTAGGAGACACCTACCTCTACTTGTGACATATGAGGTGCTGGCATGACGTACTGGGTAGGAACCCAAGGTGTATAGCCAGCCGGTATATGGCCAGTGCCCCCCGGGCCTGCAGTGAAGCGTTGATATTGAATAGTAGCGGGAATAGGAGTCATAGGGTGTTCATAGGCCAACTGGGAGTCTGCTGAATCTCGACCCCATAGCCTAACCTCAGCCCCGGGGCCCCGGTAGATATTGGGCCCCCCCGCCCCGGCCCCACGCTTCTTGAGACCGCTGTCCGCGAATTTAACAAGGAGAGGCTCCTTACTACCGGGCAGTGTACTACCATTGAATAGTTGAATCATCTGATCACACTTGTCTTTGGATTCCAGTCTGCACACAATAACAACAACAACAACACGATTAGTACAGGTTGCAGTGGACTACCTACATACTAGAGTGTTTACCTACACGCTAAAATATCGTACCTACCGTACCTATAGCTATTAATTAATTATTCACTGAAAACGTTACCAACCTCAGTGGTATACTCTGGATCTAGAGATTGGTGGTTCGAGTCCAACTCGAGTCATAAAATTTAGCGTACCTCGTGTATTTAGCGGGGAATGATATTTGAGACAAGCATGTATGCTTAATACAAGTGGAATTCCTATTGCTAAAGTGTTCTTACCTGGCAAAGCCGACACCTTTGCTGGTATTGTTATTATCTCGGAGTATACGAGTGCTCACTACTGTCACATATTTGGCCAATAAGCTTTCTAGATCACACTCCTTGAAGTTGAGTGGAAGATTTGCAATGTACAGGTTAGTCGGATCCTGTTCTTGTTGCTGTAAATTAAACAAACACATCACAATGTAAATCATGTGGGGGATCTGCTTGTGTTGAGATCTCTTCCACTTGTAGGTACTTCCTTACAGTCATTCAGGGCCGTATCCAAGATTTTGTCGAGCCCCCCCCCCTCTCCCTAAATACGGCCCTATAGTCATTAGTTAATTACTATACTGATACCTATACCTAGCCATGTTGAGTGAAATTCACCAGGTTTTCAATTTTTTTCTGTCCTAAAATGAACCACAACCAAGTGAATTGTACCTTTTTCGAAGGTAAAAATTAACAATGAACTGTTAACATTTATTTTGTTTTACTGGTCATAAAACCTAAACAAACACTCATTTTCAATTCATCTTGATGCCTATTATTTTAACATCATGGATGGAGAACTAAATTATACAGTGCATTCATAAAGTCCCCTCCCCCCTTAATTTTTGAACCGATGAATTTAGAAACCTCCAATTTTGTATGCGGGCCTATATTTACCTCTAGTTTCTTATAGGATATGTAAAAATTGTAGGACTTTTTCAGGGTTGGGCCCAACTTTAAAATTTCAAACGAGAACCCCCTGTTTGTGATACATCATATCAAAGGTCTTAAATAACGTAGTACTTTGGTACTAGTTTGAGCTCGATCCGATAACCAGGGCCGGAGTAATGGCCTATTCAAATTTTCATTTTTCCATGTTCTTCCGCCAATAGGGGAAGCACCAAAAATGGGAAATTCATATCGATTGGCGATTTGTGCTTTAAATAGGTCCTACTAATGATTCATATTAAAATTCAGTCCCAAAAATGAAATTTCGACACCCCCGGAGGCCATCAGGGCCGGAAGTCTAAATTTAATTTTTGGGTCTGAATTTCAACATGAACCATTAGTGGGACCTATTTGAAGCACAAATCACCAATCGATATGAATTTTCCCATTTTTGGTGCTTCTCCTATTGGCGGGAGAACATGGAAAAATGAAAATTTGAATAGGCTATAACTCCGGCCCTGGTTGTTGGATCGATCTCAAACTTGTGCCAAAGTACTACGTTTTTTAAGACCTTTAATATGATGTATCACAAACAGGGGGTTCTTATTTAAGATTTTAAAGTTGGCCCCCCTTAAATAAGAAAAAATCCCTGAATTTTTTCATCTGCATAATTATAAATAAAATTGTAGATTTGTCTGTACATTTTTTGTGGGCACTTGATTTATTTTGGGAGGAACGACTTGGCGGGGTCTTTTTTATGCCACGAAGTGGTATTTTTTGGGGGGATTTAACTTATCTGCCCTGAGTAATAGTCCCATGTAGAACGTTTGGTACGCATCAACATGAGACAACAGACCCGGGACTAAGGATTAAAACTAGCTTGAGGTTGTGGTTATGTACCGGGTTGGGGAAGGCAAGGTTCGTAAACTTGCCTTGTTTTTCAGTTACCACTCCCATGCCAAACTGTAGAAACAATATCCTGTCCGAGCTCATCTCAACCCGGTACATAACCACAACCTAAATAGACCTTGACATAAGGTCTTTCTTATTTACACAAAACCTATTTACATTGAATTTCAATATAGAAATAAATATCTGGCTGGGGATATTAGAGCTATGAAACTCCTCACAAAGAACGGGCCCACACTTTGAACTTAAAGATAATCCAAATGACTCAACTGGGAATCAGCTTGTTAAACCCAATGGAATTCACTTTAACATCAACGTGTAGGCCCGGCATTACTACACAGAGTCATATAGAAGAAAGTTAACACATATTCAGAGTTTTAACATAGATTATACCAAGTCCAAAGGGTTTACAAGAGAAACATAGATTGAACTAATGATAGAAATAGAAAGAACAGGAAGCAATGTACAAACATCCGAACAACAAAGTACGCTGATACATAGTTTCAGACTTGGTAAAAGAAACGAGTTCATCACTGGACAACAAGCAAGTGAGTACCTAAGAAGTTAAGGGTCACCCTGTGACTTGGATGTCTACCTCAACACTCTGAACATACTGTACTGTACTGTCGTGTTATAATGTATAATGTTCAACAGCTCATTCATAACTTTTTCTCTCTTCATTTTATCGCAAAATCAATCGCAGTTCATCTGAGCTATAATCCAAAAGTAACCTGAGTTCAAATATTTTCATTGTTTCAAACAACATCTTCTTCGTGTTCTTGTTCAAAACAGATGACATTCAGTCACTTACTTTTGCACATAATATCTTACACTTTTATCATTTGAATACGCAACATAGTTTCATTCTTAACGCAACACGACGCGAAGGTTGATACTATTGATATTACCATACGACATTCATATTCTGCTTGATATTACCATTTTAAATTTGAAGAAATTGTTATCTAGTATCAACACGAGACCTTGACAGTAAAATATTTACAGGACACAAGTGAAAACTTACTCCTGTGCAGTGAATCACTCATCCAGTGTCCTACAGACAGTAAATATCCTGGAGAACTAGAAGGGGACATACCCTACATGACTCATTTCCTTGCAGCTGATACATAGAAGATTATCTAATTTCATTTATCAGTTATTTACCATTTGAAACAAAACAATGACTGTGATTCACAGAACTCCATATTATCTAGTCTATGTATAACTCACACATACTATCCATATCCATACATGCGTGGAATATTATTATCTATTGTATTTCGTGAAATTTTTAGTTATTCTTACTCCTTATGCATCCACGATTCCAAAAATCACATTAGAAAAATTTCCGTCTGTCTGTATGTATGTATGTCTGTTGCGCTAAATAGACCTTTGGTTGTCCTCTTTTCAAAATGGCGGCGGTTCAAAGTTATGCCTATTATGCTGCACTGTGGGACATGTCAGGGAGCGCGTAGCGCGACCGTGTGTGTGTGTGAGAGAGATGGGTGTGTGTATGTGGTGGGATGTGTGTGATGGGTGGTTGTGTGTGGTGTATGATGGGTGTGTGGGTGTGTGTGTGTGGTGTGTGTGGTGTGTGTGTGTGTGGTGTGTGATGGGTGTGTGTGGTGTGTGATGGGTGTGTGTGGTGTGTAATGGGTAAGTGTGTGTGTGTGTGGTATGTGATGGGTGTGATGTGTGTGTGTGTGGTGTGTGATGGGTGTGTGTGGTGGTCCCGTACAAAGGGCGGGTCAACCACTAGTAACCTATAAGAAACTAGAGGTAAATATAGGCTCGTATACAAAGTTTCAGGTTTCTACTAAATTCATCCGTTCAAAAATTAAGGTGGTGGGGGACTTTATGAATGCACTGTATTATTATTTTCAACTAGAAAAAACAGCGCTTATCTCAGGTATTAGTACAAGTATTAGCATTCGTGTTAGTCTAGTATTAGCATTCTTGTTAGTGAGCATGCCCAATATGCCCATCATTCCCATTGTTATAATAGCAACATTACAATGCATTGAAACGGAGGTCTTTTCTGACCAAATTCCTGTGTGTGGAGTCCAGTATGTAGGACTATTGCAACCCATAATAGCAACATACAAACGTTCACAGGGTAATGATCCAATTGAAAATGATTTGTCTACAAGAATTCGGATGCAAGAGGTATTCGGACAATATGTATATTGTATAACATGAGAGAGACTTGCATTCATAAGAGTTTGTAAGGAATATAAGGGACATAAAGGAGAATCCACATAAAATTCTGTGAAGATGCCGGGAAACGATATAATACAATTACAACATCCTTTGCTTTACGCCCCCCAGACCAATCATCAATATGACATATGTTTATCAATCCAAATATGACTTGATATCCACCCCCTCCTCGCTTATCTAACACTGGGAGGATATGCAATATTCAATACAAGGATATTATCTCCTTATACAATAGTACTATAACTTTGCCATTTTCCCAATTTCGTTCGACCCCGCCGGGAATCGAACCAGGAGTGCAAGCCTTGTGTGATACCCACTCGGCCACAGAGGCAGAGGCTACTCCTTCTTTTAGTCTTCCCCTCCACAATCCTCTCCTCTCTCTCTCTCCACCTTAACTTTGGTCTTCCTCTCTTTCCTCCCACGTCCAGTCTCTGGGCTCTTACCCAAGTAAATCTCATCGTTTGACTGATTAGAATTAGTACAATAGCATGTTATCAATATGAGTAGAAGACCCAGACACCATTATCACCTTATGCTAGTCCTATCCTCACTAGTCATCAGTTCATGCGTAGGAAACCCAGCCAGAAATAGGATAGAGAAGAGATGAGTGATATAACCATGGAAAATGCTCACACACAAGTGTGTTAGGTCCTCAGTTGTCATTTGTTATACTGCCGGGATATGTGATATGTTAGTTAGCAAGTGTCAGGAGCATTGGGTAATCACCGAATAATTTTTATAAAATTTGCAAAATAATATTTCCGACTGTATTGTTTAGTACAAAACTTATGGTACCTGAGATCAATCAATGTGATTTCTCAATATTTAGCCTTAAGAAACATGGTATCTTAAGGCTAAATATTGAGAAATCACATTGAATAATTGCGAATTTCTCCGAGTACGGAATTAAAAAAAAAAAAAAATACCAGGGAAATATGTACATTCTGTGCGATGCGCTATGTGTTATTGTAGTGGAATGTTAATGTTTTATTTATGAAAGCTCAAGTAGGGACCGTAAGAAATTTAACTTATCTAACCCAAGCCAAGACAATAACCATTTACCCCGAACCAAAACGCTTGAAGTGATGAGGCAAAATCTATTATATTTCTTTGTAATTGATTCTTTTGAGACACGAAACAAAATCCACCATTGGTCGAAGTTTTTCCCCCTTGCTAACAAACCGAAGGTCTATGTAACCGCCCGATTATGTACATATATTGTGAAAGTTATTACTTTCTATTATTATGTTTCTTTTATAGGCAAATAGATTATGTCCATCATAGTTTAAAGCAAAAGCCAAAGCCCGCACAGATGAAAAGTGAAGAACCCGACACAAAAGAAGAAAATGTGGAGCAATAGTAGTCAAAGTAGAGAAGAAAGATACATGCACGTACACTGAGGCAGCGCTCATGTTGATTCTGTGTTGTGATACCCACTCTGGCCATCTGTGCGTGTATCCCCTTGTCTTGCAACGCCTTCACTGCTGCCAGTGCATAGCCACCCGACTCAAAATCCACGAACCCGTAACCTGAAATGTGAATCAAACAAACGTTATACATATCTCAAAATTGCGAAAAACTTAAATCTAAAGTCAGACCTGTGAAAAAGTTTCTTTAACAGGTCAAAATTTGAATTCAAATTAGCTGTACCAAAAGTTAAAGTCGTGACGTCAAATATCAAAGTTCAATATCAATATGCTTTTGCCTGTTGCTGTTGAATAGGATTTTTCTCACCTCTGTCGTGATGTCAAATATGGTATGGCATGCTGTGACGTCATACATGAATAGCTTACAAAATTTACCGGTTTTTCCAAACACTTGAAGGAAAATTCCGTAGAGCCTCATATATTGAGCTCTTTATCGTAAAAAACTCACCTGAAGTCTGAATAAGCGCATGAGTTTTATAAAAAAGGGATTCTTGCTTATTAAGGAGTAAGACAAATAAAGTTTAATTTATTATTATTGACATTTTCAATAAATAATCGAATACATACCTCTGCATTTGTTAGTGGTCTTATCTAAAATAGCTTTGGTAGAAATAATGGGCCCATACCTGTAAATAAAACAAACAGTTTGAATTAATTCACATACAAAGTGCACGATTTAAAGTTACTACTAAAGTTCATTATTATTATTATATCCGGGTTGAACTCAACTTCCAGTTAGCTAAAACCGAAATTCCACTATCCGTTCAGGTCAGAGTAGGTACATTCAACAAACGATCAAATATTAAATGTGATTGAGCGTGTGACTTGAACGACAGATGCAAATACTCCTATTTAGGTAGTTACCGGTAAGAATATTTTGACTAGGAACATGTCCTAAACTATACAAACATAATGGGAATAGGACTTTGTTTTTGAAATCGTCCCTCAATACTCGAAGCCGCCCACAACGGAGCCCCGACCCTCAACCCTAGCCTGGTCCCGACCCAAGAGAGATAGCGGCCTCAACGGAGCCCTGACCCTCAACCCTAGCCTAGTCTAGTCCCGACCCAAGAGAGATAGCGGCCTCAACGGAGCCCTGACCCTCAACCCTAGCCTAGTCCCGACCCAAGAGAGATAGCGGCCTCAACGGAGCCCTGACCCTCAACCCTAGCCTAGTCCCGACCCAAGAGAGATAGCGGCCTCAACGGAGCCCTGACCCTCAACCCTAGCCTGGTCTAGTCCCGACCCAAGCGAGATAGCGGCCTCAACGGAGCCCTGACCCTCAACCCTAGCCTAGTCCCGACCCAAGAGAGATAGCGGCCTCAACGGAGCCCTGACCCTCAACCCTAGCCTAGTCTAGTCCCGACCCAAGAGAGATAGCGGCCTCAACGGAGCCCTGACCCTCAACCCTAGCCTAGTCTAGTCCCGACCTAAGAGAGATAGTGGCCTCAACGGAGCCCTGACCCTCAACCCTAGCCTAGTCCCGACCCAAGAGAGATAGCGGCCTCAACGGAGCCCTGACCCTCAACCCTAGCCTAGTCCCGACCCAAGAGAGATAGCGGCCTCAACGGAGCCCTGACCCTCAACCCTAGCCTAGTCTAGTCCCGACCCAAGCACAAATAAATAATTTTAAAAAATCATTGTTTCCTGTTTTTAATTAATTAATTCAAAAACTGATTTGAATAATTTGTTATTTAGGACAAAGGACAAGACAAAACATTGAACAAATTAAAGGTATGATTACTTGAGCGTCCGCTAGGTTCGCTTCGGTTTTCGGTTTCGGTTTTCGGTTTCGGTTTTCGATCCCGTGCTAAATCTAAAAACATGATGTAAACAAGATGGCGCCAACATGGGTTGCGTTATGGGGATCAGGATTCGATGCGAAATCTCCCTAGTATCATGTGAGCACCCACATAAAGAGGAAAATTGTTATGTTTACGTTTTGTTCTATATTTCAGTCTGTATATTCAGAGGTGTAGAGCATCTAAACCTTGGGAGGGACTCCTCATGATCAAGCAACCTCCGCGCCTTTATAATCTCTTATTAGCTCTGAGAATGAGAATGCTGGGAGACTGTTTAGAGTAGTCTCGGAACATGCTTGGAGGCACTGCATCGGCAGAAAATAATCGGAGGCCTTTGCCTTGTTATTGTGGTTAAGATACCCTGTATGGTATGCAAGTTGCTTGCTCATGTATAGTATAATAATACGATGGAGAGAGGGGGGAGGGGAATCATAAATTGAAATCAAATTTGGCATCAAGTTGAATTTTCATCGTGAAGAAGAAGAATTGTGTAATTCAGTGAGAACACTAACTCTACTGTCTTGTTTCATTTGAAAATGAATATTCCCAATAAGTGGGCCAAGTTTTGGCCCAAGACTCTTGTTTTTCATTTTTTATTGATATGTTCCATGTGTAGGGTCATTAGTTCAATGGTCTCTTAATATTCTGTCTCACTGCATTTTATCAAGACTCGAGTGAGTTTTACTGTAAGTACTAAGATAACAAGTCTGTCATTGCTATTGCAAAGAATGGGTAATACGAGTATGTACTATGTATGGATTTTATTCAAATAGGTTTGAACACAGCAACACTAGAAAATAAAAGAAGAGCGTACCGAAGCATGCTAGATGCCTCTTTGGTTGACCACAGAGTGGGAGCCTTTGTCGAATATACATACCTATTACAAAGATTTTATATCACCTTCTGGACTTCTTTCACGAATCCACTTTTAAAGAAAAATGACATTCCCAAACGCAAATTTGCACTAGCATATTTCTGCACTATGAAAAGGAAAGAGGTGCATCTTTCATTTATAGGCATACTCCATACTATCATATCTGGTGATATACTTAGTGTACAATACATAATAATACGAGTAGGTAACTTCAGACTGACTGGTTTCCATCCTGCTTACAACGGAAGACCATCCTAGTTACGCGGAACTCGGGCCGAATTTCAAGCCATGATTATAATTTCATTCAGTTATCCCCACCTAATTAATAACAAGAAAACTAGTAGAACTGGATTGTAATTAAAAAACAATAAATTAACTATTGGCTAGAAATAAAGTACCTATTCATGACTTGAACTATATTTCAGTCGGATTCATTTACCACACACGACACAAATCGAATGCCAAATTCCGATCTCTCTGTTCCTATATTATGTTGGGTTGTGGTGCGTACCGCCAAGTTGATGAGAGTACATCAGGATTGGCAGGGATTTAAGGATCACCTGGATAAACAGAAACGATGTCTGAGCTCCCTCTCTCTCCATGTCCAAGATTTACGAATAATTTTGGAAATGAAAATAGGTAGATAACTAGATATGGTTATGTGTAGTAAAAATCTACATGTTGAATATCTCGGTCAGTTGATGAGGACTCTGCTGAAGTCTGAATAGAAGTGAGCACAGTTTTTATTGTGAGTAATTAGAGATATTGAGAAAGTAATTAAAAGGATTAATAGTGTATGCTCTAGTTGTCATAACATGGATGTTATACTCTTCTTCATATACATTATACATACCTACTCGCTATGAGTACATCTACCAGTTCTAGTAATAAAATTCGTCTGCTAACTAATGACCAGTAATATTAGGTAGGTACCTATAGCCGACGTAAAACTTTGTTTCTTTATTTTACCTTATCATTTTCATTTATATACTTTGAACATTAACGCTATTGCTATTATTTTTGTACTTGTCTTTTGTGTTTAACCTAACCCTATAATAACACTGGTCACTGCTCAAAACCTTAGCCTAGTCTAGTCCCGACCTAAGAGAGATAGCGGCCTCAACGGAGCCCTGACCCTCAACCCTAGCCTAGTCTAGTCCCGACCTAAGAGAGATAGCGGCCTTAGCGGAGTACTTGTACTGACCATGCTTTTGTATATATTTTTGATAACATTCTAAGCTCAGATTTTTCAAGTGTGTCTAAAAAATCAGGAGGTTTCAGGCTCCGTTGTGGACACACTGGTGCGAGGGTACTTTCTATTCCGCTCTGTAAGGTTTGAGTAAACTTACTGCGAGCACATGTTGATTAGATCTTTGTCCGTAGTATCCTGGGTAAGGCCTCGGATATATAGATTGGTTTTGGATAGTTGCTCCGGTCCTGTCGGTGTCCCCGGGGATCCATTGTGCTGAACATTGTTAGTGGTGATAGGGTGAGTGCCTCCATTCTGGGACCCCGTGTTACTGGAGGAGGAGGAGTGAGTGTTGGCGGGAGAGGTAGCGTTCGAGACACGGTGATACTGAAACCAGAGAATAACAACTAATAATAACCAACAGATTATTATAAGACAGACAACACATACCTTATTTGTACCAATTGCATGGTCATATTGGTTATTCACTTTGGTTTGAAGTTACTATTGTTACTAATATAAATAAGGTATTAATGGAATGGTTTTAATTCGTTTATTCTATCCTGCAATGCACCACTATTTCCTAACCGAACCAATACACCATATTGTAGGTCCGACAAAACAATAGGCACGACTTTCAACGCATTACACAATGCCAAGCTTTGCTAAAATGTCTTTAGTTTCCGATTTGTAAAATACACCCTGACTTTATTCAGAAAACAATTTATTGCTTCTCTTCTACATACGAACATGGTCGCTTGCGATTTCTTTTCTTGGAACTGAATTTGTGTTCAACCTGAGGTTATTTACTTATTAGGGTTAACATTTCACGTCCTGCTGATAATACTGACCATACTCTACTGTCTATCTTAGCAAGAATACTATGAACAGTGGATAATACTCGTATGTGCCTTGTACCCCTACTACTTGCCGTGCGCTCAGATCTAATAAATAAATAAGTTTTCAATAAAATCAATTAAGATTGCAAGAATCACAGACAACTCAGACAAGCATTTTAACGTTTCATCGCCCAAAGTTCAAGACAAGCATTTTAATGTTTCATCGCCCAAAGTTCAATCACTTCACAGCAGAGTGCTGTGAAATATTTTCCTAAATAATGAGATATGTGCCCCCCTGCTCCCTGATAGTAACATACATACTGACACTGATAGAAGATGTTAATATCACACATACATGTTAATATCGCCGGGTCAGTGGAAAACGAGAAGAAAACTGACTTAACAAATTAAACAAAACGAAATGAATGGCATGAAATGTGAGATGCAGTCAAGACAAACTTTAATGGAAATGAAGAGAGGCAAGTAGGGAATTACATGTTATGAGATGAGTAGCTGGGGAGAAGCCAACATTATCTGAATATGTAGCTCTATGATTTTTGATGAAGAAAATAACATTAAATAATAATTAATTGTGGTGAAGCTGAGGGTCTCTTCGTAATTATTATGGATACTACAGCATTTATTCCTATCAACTCTACATACCTAACTTGTAAATTTTCTTATTGCTTTTATAACAATTTTTATTGTTCTTATGAAATTACACCGAAAACCGCCAAAAAGCGGTAAAATGCCGCCAACCGCTGCACCGGTCTTAACCAAAAGTTTCGTGTCGCATCCTTGTCACATTTGACATCTACATACCAAATTTCAACTCTCTAGCTCCTACCGTTCGCGAGATATTTTGTTTACAGACAGACAGACAGACAGACACACAGACACACGGACACACAGACACACAGACAGACACACACACGGACCAATTGCTGAAACTTTGGATTTAGGCTCTGGGGACCTCAAAACGTGTTTTGGCACTAAAAACTGACCATCGAAAATTTGACCCGATTACATTACTTTCCTTCCTATAGGATAAGGAAAGTAAAAATGAGTTTTTTGCTATGTTTTTGTTTTTAATTAATTTCTGAATTAATTAAGATACCTACCTACATCAAAAAATTTCAGTCAAAATTAATTTCCCCTTCAAAAATGTAAAATAACCGTGATCTATTCAAAAAGAATTCAAATTTACGCGCGTTTCTAACATGGAAATTTCATTTTCGTAATACGAAAAAAAATCACCATGTTCAAGCCAAAACATCGTAACTCCGATCCCCGTGTTCAAAACCCCAAAATGTGTGTCATGCGCAGAAACCAAAACTCGTCGAGCATCGTAACGATCCCCAAAAAAAATGCGTTGCGAAATCTGTCTACTGAGGAGAAAACTCAACAGTCCATGAGAAAACAGTTAGGCCTCTCTGAGTGACCTCACAGCACGGGAAAAGTTAAACAGTAATAGATAATGTGGTACCATCAACTTAACTGACAGACCGTAAGTCGTAAGCAACACTCCCTGATGGGTTTAGTATTACATATGAATATGAACAATGCCTCTAACGTCTAGACATAAGCTAATTAATATAGTTTCTATAAAATTTAAAACCAAGCTTCAATCTTTCAAAGTGACTTTTGTTGAGTATATTGGTTGTGTACATCATGTTGTTGTTGTTTTAGCGGCTTTAGCGATAGCCGTTGTGTACATCATTGCTTTCACCACTTGACCGATGAAAGCTCTCATAATGTCAACTGATTTATGTGGGGAGTCTGGGGAGAGATAAATAGTAATAATAATAATATGATGTAGATATGTACGTAAACGTGAATGATGAAGTATATAGTAAGCAGTAAGTACCCAACAAAGTAAAGCTGAGTACCTACCCATGTTATTTCATGCAAATAATTCAGTAAAATTAGAGGTATAGGTAATGGTTATACGGTTGTTTAAGTTCTGACTGGATTATACTGAACCAGAATTATAGAATTTGCTCAAATGAAATAACATTAATGATATTAGAACTCAATTGGAACTTGCATACAATCTCTTCGGTGATTCGGTTCTATGACAATGAAACTGATTCTGACTAATTTTATTGATAAAGATTTTCTTAAAATGGCCCCTGGTACCTAAACCAACAGCCCGCATTCAAATCACAATACATAGTTTGAAATGTTTGAATACAATATGTTAGCTATTAGCTTCTGTTGATAAATCTCATCTCAAATGTATTTCACAAGCTCATATTACAGAAAATCATTTTGAAAGCTGCCTTGTGTTGTGAAGAGGATGAAATAATTTGCAGCAAGGTGTTCGCGGTGTGGCTCTGGCTTTGGTGAGAACGTCATTCAGTTCATTCACTTGGCTAGATGACCATCCTGACCAATAACCACAAGATAAAATCCTTCTGGTTTACATGCAACGGATTGTGGTGCATCATGAATCTAGTCTAAATGTCACGGCCCAGACATACATTGTCCTCAGAGAAGAAATCTAAAGTTACAACATCATCCATTTCACTCTATGAAGAGACATTTGAGTTATTTGCCAATCAATGACATTATCCTGGTATACATAATAAAACTTGCTTTTTAAATAAAGAAGAAAAAGAAAGAGTGGACAAATTTTCATCGGAAATTAAAACAAAGAAAAAGAAATAAGAAGCAAGATACGAAAGAGAAGTTTCAAGCGGTTACAATAATAGCTTTCGGGTTTCGGGCATTGCTACCAAGCTCCTCACTTCACTCAAACTTTTCAATTTCCTTCCGGCCTCAAAGTTTCTCCTCAGATGTGTTTCTCGGGGGATCTGACTTGCGTCCCGACTGTGAAATCCGAGTTGCGTCCGTCCGATTTGGGTCCCATTTCTGAAATTTATCATCCGAGTTGCGTCCCTGAGCTACCTGAGCTAGAACTATGTACTTTATATACTTATCCTACATAGTTTGAAGGTATACTTATACATGTAGTATAGGGTGACAAAAAAAAATCTGTACTACTGTACGCAGCATTTTTTCAGCTTTCATCATGTAGGTACCTACAATCGATAACGTTAAAAATTCAACTGTACTTGTTCAGAAGTTACGTCAATGGAATGTTGCTATAAAAGGAGCTGTCACAAATGAGCAGTGACCAGTGTTATTATAGGGTTAGGTTAAATGCAAAAAGGAGCTTTCACAATTTGAGCAGTGACCAGTGTTATTATAGGGTTAGGTTAAATGCAAAAAGGAGCTTTCACAATTTGAGCAGTGACCAGTGTTATTATAGGGTTAGGTTAAATGCAAAAAGGAGCTTTCACAATTTGAGCAGTGACCAGTGTTATTATAGGGTTAGGTTAAATGCAAAAAGGAGCTTTCACAATTTGAGCAGTGACCAGTGTTATTATAGGGTTAGGTTAAATGCAAAAAGGAGCTTTCACAATTTGAGCAGTGACCAGTGTTATTATAGGGTTAGGTTAAACACAAAAGACAAGTACAAAAATAATAGCAATAGCGTTAATGTTCAAAGTTTGTTCCTATAGGCCTAACGGATGATTTGAGATTTTCGGACGCATCTGGTGTTCCTCCGTGTTTCTCACCTCCTCATTCTCATTTCATATTTTCATCTTGAGGACAGGAGGTCTTTTTAGAAACACTTGGTGGTCACTTGAACGCACCCCCCCTCTGTTACTTTATCATCCTAAGTGTTTCTGTTTTGCTCTCACTTGACTTTTCTTTCAAATTATAGCAGGGGTGATACAAACCATTACCTTCCCCCCACCCAACACCCAGGGGGCTGCTAGAAAGGTAAGGGGGCTCCAAGCCCCCAGGCACGGGTTTAACACCCATTCTATGCAGACGACAGAATGTTCGCCAGCAGGGGTGATAGCTAAGAGATGAAGGAGTTTCAGCATGAAGAACATTGCGCAATAACCTCATTTAGTGGTTACTAGCTGAATTCCGTCGCTTCGCTCCGGAATCCCGCTAGTTCATCACACATTACCATGAAGTGACCATCCTACTTAGTACTTACCACATTACCATGAAGTGACAATCCTACTTAGTACTTACCACATTACCATGAACACACCATGTTGTAGACAGAAAATACCACCCAGTTTATATCTTTACTTACCTGTAACAAAAGAAAAAGAAAATATAAAATTAATAAAATATGATGCATATTAGAGCAGAAATTCTAAACATATTCACTAATATATGTAAGACTTTAGATGCGGGTGTCTATGAGAGTATCAGGCTATCACGAAGACTATCAGATGTGTTTTGTAAGAAAATAACCTCGTCATGTATGAAAGTATGCAACCTTAAAATCTTAAAATGGCTCCAAATTAACTTTTGGTGTATTTTGGACTTAGGAATGAATTCTTCATGTTTCCATTTTTTGAAAATACGACAGAAGCAGCAAGGACATGACACAGAAACCTTCACTGACACATTCTCTGTTGAGATTGCAAGTTGCAAGTCAAGTTATTAGCTTGCATGAACTTGCAAAACATTACAGTTTAAGTAATGACCAGAATCATACGACCTATTGTCTTGCAACTGCAGAGATAAACTACAAGTAGAACGGCTTAAACTTCTTGGAATTGTTAGCTATAATTCTTAACCTACACGCTGCCCAGTATACAAAATAAACTAGACATACAAAAATAGAAAGAAGGTATTTCTGGCAGTTCTAACTTCTAAGGCCGGCCGTCAGGACAAATTCAAGATAAATCAATAAAGGTGAGTCCTTACTCTGTGAATTTTGACTTTGGTTTGGGGGGGTGGATGTTCCTAATTTTCGGAGCCCACCCCACAGTAAAGGAGAAATAGTATAGACCAATGAGGGGGAGGGGGGGGGACCTGCCCCCCCGTAAATACGGCCTTGAATCCATCACCAGCCAATTTCTGGAAATTCAAGATCTGATGTTCAAGTTTGTTTCCGGACACGGAAAGTAAGTAAGTACTCATCCATCACACCACACACACCCATCACACCACACACACACACACACACACACACACACACACACACACACACACACACACACACACACACACACACACACACACACACACACACACACACACACACACACACACACACACACACACACACACACACACACACACACACACACACACACACACACACACACACACACACACACACACACACACACACACACACACACACACACACACACACACACACACACACACACACACACACACACACACACACACACACACACACACACACACACACACACACACACACACACACACACACACACACACACACACACACACACACACACACACACACACACACACACACACACACACACACACACACACACACACACACACACACACACACACACACACACACACACACACACACACACACACACACACACACACACACACACACACACCACACCCCCCCACACATTCATTTTTAGCCCGTCCTTCCTTTATTATTACGATAGTAATAAAAAAAGGTATAGCGGACGGGCTATTGTATTTGCTTCGGTTTCGTCAGTCTGTCTGTCCCTATAGAAGGACTTATCCAAACCTGGTCGACCTATATATCAAATTCAAGGTCTTTGTACCAGGAACACGAAAGTGGTGGTGCATTTTGTCCAGAAAGGAAAGGAGAGGGAGGGAGAGAGAGGAAAGGAAAGGAGAGAGAGGAGAGGGAGAGAGAGGAAGGGAGAGGAGAGGGAGAGAGAGGAAGGGAGAGGAGAGGAAGGGAGAGAGAGGAGAGGAAGGGAGAGAGAGGAGAGGAAGGGAGAGAGAGGAGAGGAAGGGAAGGGAGAGAGAGGAGAGGAAAGGAGAGAGAGGAGAGGGAGAGGAAGGGAGAGAGAGGAGAGGAAGGGAAGGGAGAGAGAGGAGAGGAAGGGAGAGGAGAGAAAGGGGGAGAGCAAGCGAACACATAAGTGACATGAAAATGTAACTAATGTATTCAAATAATAATATGTTCGAGGAAATAGAAAAGAAGAAGAAGAAGAGAGAGAGAGAGAGAGGAGAGGAAGGGAGAGAGAAAGAAAGAAAGAAAGAGAGAGAGAGAGAGAGAGAGAGAGAGAGAGAGAGAGAGAGGGAGGGAGGGAGAGAGAGAACATAAATACCTCTACCAACCCTACCAAGCATTATTATCGCAATAGGAATAGGGGAAGTTTTTCAGCAATAAAAACTTCAAAGGAGAGGGAGAGAGAGAGAGAGAGAGAGAGAGAGAGAGAGAGAGAGAGAGAGAGCAAAAAAAAAAAGAGAGAGAGAGAGAGAGAGAGAGAGAGAGAGAGAGAGAGAGAGAGAGAGAGAGAGAGCATACACACACAGATAGCATCCTCATAAAAAACCCGAGTGGACATTTTCGACAGCATAAAGCTTTCTAAAAGTAAAATTCAGAAGTGGAGACAATGGTATATATGTGGGATGTGGGTATTGGATTGGGATATACCTTTCACTTCTACACAGCATCATTTCAGCAATTTTCATTTTGTTTTGTTTTCTGAGAGTTTAGCGTTGATATTTCACTTCCGTCTTCCTCCCGTCCAATGGACCTCAAAAATAAATTAAAAAATTGACAAAATAATCCATCATTAATTAATAGTATTGAAAATCTTTTTCTTCTTCTTCTTCTTCTTCTTCTTCAAATAAATTAATTTCAAATCGTATCATTTTTTTTACCCAAAATGATAGAATAGCGACAGGCATATCATCAATTGCTTATTAAATAAATGAGTATTTTTATAAACGACCTACTTATAACAGAAATTAGTGTTCGGTACACTGTACTCTACTATCAGAACTAAGAACCATATTGTCTACAAATGGGTAATGTACACCTGTAAACTGAGAATAGCATGTAGGTATTTGTTTAGTTCTTAGCAGACAGCTACTGGATTAGTAGCGGTATGTATTAAGTTCAGCATGATGTGAAGTAAAGCTAATACAGCTTCTAGAATTACTCGGAATATCAGGAGCAGCAGCTCTGTTCTAGTAATTCATATGCACACAAGACGTAAGAAATGGATTCTGTCTGATAATTTTAGTTTCAATTAGACTTACAACAATAATTTTAGCATTACAAATAGACCAAACCCAATGGTACAAAAAGGTCTTAGAGCTTAAACAAATAAACGTATGTATTACTGCCAAAATGAAAACAAAACTGTATCTTGTCTTGTGATGGGATGGGCCCGTTTGTGATAAAACATGTCATATATATATTATCATATAGATCTGTACATTTAACATAGTAAAAGCAGATTAGAAAATTCGTGGCTTATTACGCCCCCTTTAGAGCCGGAGCTGAGGTACATTTTTTCTACCTCATAAGGTACAAAATTTTCTTCCTATGGATCTGATGGGGGTTGCGGATTTCGCGATTTTGTTCGCGGATTTCGCGATTATGTTCGCGGATTTCGCGATTATGTTCGCGGATTTGGTGA
>NW_007377540.1:24075-45552 GCF_000475195.1 Diaphorina citri | reverse complement strand
TTAGTACTCGCATCGGGTACTTATTATGCAATTTGGTATGTTTGTGATCATTCATTATCATTACCTATCTGGATTTAGAACTTTTGTTTAATTCTGCAACTTTTGTTTAATTTTGTATTTTTTTTTTTAATTCTGTAACTTTTGTTTAATTTTGTATTTTTTTTTTTAATTCTGTAACTTTTGTTTAATTTTGTATTTTTTTTTTTAATTCTGTAACTTTTGTTTAATTTTGTATTTTTTTTTTTAATTCTGTAACTTTTGTTTAATTTTGTATTTTTTTTTTTAATTCTGTAACTTTTGTTTAATTTTGTATTTTTTTTTTTAATTCTGTAACTTTTGTTTAATTTTGTATTTTTTTTTTTTTTAATTCTGTAACTTTTGTTTAATTTTGTATTTTTTTTTTTTTTAATTCTGTAACTTTTGTTTAATTTTGTATTTTTTTTTTTTTTTAATTCTGTAACTTTTGTTTAATTTTGTATTTTTTTTTTTTTTTAATTCTGTAACTTTTGTTTAATTTTGTATTTTTTTTTTTTTTTAATTCTGTAACTTTTGTTTAATTTTGTATTTTTTTTTTTTTTTAATTCTGTAACTTTTGTTTAATTTTGTATTTTTTTTTTTTTTTAATTCTGTAACTTTTGTTTAATTTTGTATTTTTTTTTTTTTTTAATTCTGTAACTTTTGTTTAATTTTGTCACTGTTGATAATACCTAGATGTAGACTAGAATATACCCTGTCTACATATACTGCCAAAATGAGACTGAAAAGTCCCTTTCCCTTTACTTGCGCAGTCCAAACAAAGTCTTTGTTCAAAAAATGAAATAAAATAATATAATAAACAATTTATTATTATTCAATTCTAGTAAGAAATCATCTTTTCGTTACTTTTTTTAGGAATACATAAATCATTACGAATACTGAATACCATCGGCATAAAAAAAAAGTATCATTGTGGGAGGAAGCACTGTGCAATGTACCTTCCTCCTTTAAAGATATTCTACCGTTGAACCTTTGACACGTTTGGCAACGTAGCCTACTTTTTAGATGACTCCTTGCTGCCATATTCAAATGGATAAGGTATAATTCCGTTTAAAAACCTAGACCTGCTTAAAATAAAGTGAGGAATTATTGTAAATATTGAACAAAAACAAGCGTTTTACTTTTACAATCTGTAACTAGTAACAAGCCAATTTCTAGGTAGTTAAGTACACTCTTCTTTTAAATCGATGTCATCAATGTCCTCTAAATTACCTCCCTCCCCTCCCAACCTCCTCCATCGCATCCTCTAACCACAATGGGATTTTCTTCGACAATTTTGCTGACAGTTCAAATCTCATATCGAGGTTAAAAATAAAGTATAGAACGCGCCACAAAATTTCATCTTTTCTCCCAAAGAAGTAAAATATAAATTAGAAAATTGTATTCCAAGCACGTTTTGTTCTCTTCAATAGATGAAAAATTGTAAACAATTTTTTGTATAATATTACATTGCATGAGGAACTTTACCAGCAAGCAGAATATTTTTATACAAGACATGGTGGATATGTTACATTTCCCTCATTTCCTTTGACAAATGACACGTATGTATGTTTCCATGTCTCATGGAAAAGTTATCTTCTCCATAGAGGTAGATGATAAATGATTGGGTATGGGGTATGTTTGTGTTGTACTACAGCTTCAGATACTCCATTCCTTACCCAATATTACTCTTATCTTAGCAATAGAAACACTAATGAAGAGATTTTTCAACCATGGGCGTTTAGATTATACCCTGGAATCTCTAGATTAATATGGGGAACAGGCTTCTCCTTCTTTAAGTGTAAATCTTGTAAGATAGGCCATCGTATCTATACATATCTCACGGTGTTGAAAGGATTGAAGTTAAAACCCCTTGTACACCCAGAATTTGAGAAAGAAATAAGATTTTCCACTTGTCAGAATTCCAAAGCAGGAAATTTCAATCAAAGAAAGATTTCTTCCAAGGAAGCTCGACCAACAAATACAGGTCACTAAGCATAGAAGATTATTATCAAGTCAACACCCAATTATCAGATCCCTAGCTGCAATATGCATCATGAATTATGGATTCCAAGTCATGAGATGAGAGAGAAGATAGTTGTTGTTGAAACAAGACACCTTGGATTACACTTGATGGGTACAAGTACATAACTAGCACCTGCATACATAGATAGATATTATAAGTTAGTACTCTGCGCGGCACGGCGGCGGGCGCAATTGACCCATCTATCATAAATCTTGCTCAATTGCTACACTAGAGAGATTCTTCCATGGCAAAAGAAGATTTATAACTTTATAACAACAGGTGGATCTTGTATTTTGTACAAATTATCAATGAAACAACAGCACGATACTTGGAGGATTGTGCGAACTTTAGAGAAGAATCTGTGTCGTTTCATACTTCATAGTCATTGTGATCCTCAGGACTCCAACTAGGTCAAACCTGAGCCATAGCCATGCTTAGGGCATGAAGATTCTTTCACTGGAATCTAATTGATATTCACATTACATGTGTTGCTATGGATAACCTCTAGGGCTATATGTTTATTATTAATGGAAATGGTTGTAATATGAACATTGCCCTCGGCATTTCATGCAATAAAAATGTCGCTATGACTTGGGAACGTGAGTTCCATTCTGGCCATCCTCAATCCTCTATCAAGTTTTCTGGTATTTTGCCTTGGCTTGGCGGATTCTAATGACTTGTTGCAAAAACCACAATAGATTTTTTTCTTGCAAATCTATAATTTTGCTGAAAGGGTTCAGTCAACTTGCGAGACAGAACAAATATCCTATCCTATCTAGTTACATTTTATGCTTTGAGCAGGATTAAAATATAATTCTACTAGACGGAGATACTTTCATTTGTATAATGTTCTTTGCTATTACATCAACTATGTATGTACCTATTAACATCCTTGTTTTCCTCCTTAGGTTTGTTGTTGTAATTGAATAACAAAATAACTATAGGTAATATTTCTGTAAAACACATGTACATAATTGTCTTCAGCTAGTACAAAAACGGCAAAAAAACTCGAGCCACTCAAAACGTCCTGTTTCGAGAGAGAGAGAGAAAAAAAAAGTAAAAAGTAGGTACTCATCAGTAAATTTGATTTATGAGATACGCTTTCTTCTAACTCAATGGACATCTCCTACATCCTAAAATGAATACAACGCCAGCACACCACCGGCATGTCCTTCCTAAATATATACAGCTCCTTGTGTAACTGACTGACTGACTCACTCACTCACTCACTCACTCACTCACTCACTCACTCACTCACTCATACTAATTCTAACTAGGCTTGCCAAACGTCCCGAATGGGCCGGGACAGTCCCGAAATTCAAGGGGTGTCCTGGCGTCCCGTTCAGTTTTTCATTTTGGGGCGTTTTGTCCCGAATTTCCGTTTTTGTCCCAGAAAAAATTCGGGACGCGTTTTGTAACTTTAAAATTAGGTACCTCTATAAATCAGAATTTGTTGCTAACTTGTTTAAATTTGTCATGCTTTCATCAGTTTGCTCTTCCACTTTGCTAAACCTTTATAAACGAGAAAATGTTGTATGAATGTACTCGCCAACCCCCATCAGATCCATAGGAAGAAAATTTTGTACCTTATGAGGTAGAAAAAATGTACCTCAGCTCCGGCTCTACTTTATGTTGAGAGAGGAGGAGAGGTTATCATGTGTAGAAAGCATAGCAGATAAGAGAAGATACATATTGAATAATGTGCTACTGGAAATGAGAGCACTTTTCTTTTTTCTTTTTTTTTATAATTAAGCAAGGTCTACTTTATTAATCATGTATTGTAAAATGTTAAACCCATAAAATACACGAGACCTTGTTTAGACTGCTGGGGTAAAGGGACTTTTTAGTCTCATTCGAGCAGGATAAACAAGGTATATTCTATTCTATTCTATTCTATTCCCTGAAAACTTTTGAAAGATTTACTTCGCAGGTATTTTTGAATGTTTTGTCTGATAGACATAGGTAGTTTGTGATAAAGCTCTTAAAGCAGATTCTCTGGCAAGCTTTGAATCAATCACAACCCTAGAAACCAAGGTGAACTTTGCTAGATAGGTACATTCCAGATTTTATTGAGAGCAAGCAATGTGAAGTTTCATGGTGTTGAGGTCAGCACCGAGTATAGAACCCAACATACAACAACTGCACTGAGGATGACGTAACTCCCTTCACATGGAACAGACTGGGGGAGAGATGAAAGATGCAATTTTTCCATTATAAATGCAGTTTGTGTACAGTGCAAGGCTACACAGATGCTCTTGTATTGATGTGGCCTTGGTGAAGTTGCATCTTTTACAAAATCCACTAGGTATATTGGGAATTATTGTATTCAAAGAGGAGGTTTCTATTGTGTGTTAGTACATCAGCTGATTAGATATACAGGGTGTGACTGTGTTCGGAATCACCTTGTAGGAAGATCATTTCTGAGACCTATAAGTCATCAGAACACATCAAAGATTTGAATTTTTTTTTTATATAGGAAGTTTTGAATCTTTGAAATGCCCTTCCCATGGACCTTAACAGTTTCTGCCTGTCAAAGGATTATTTTAAGGATGGAGTGCTTATGGTTGTTCTTTGGAGAGCTACCTATCCGTCTAGGGCTCTAAGGGGGGGGGGGGGGTGGTGAGTGGTGTGGGGGGGGGCGCCGGGGGGGGGGGGGGCGGGGGGGGGGGGGGGGGGGGAGTCCTGAGCACATAATTGAGGGAGGGAGGGAGCATTTGAAGAAATCTCTTGGAATTATTATGTTACAATGTCAGGTATTATGAACATTTGATAAGAACGACATCGACACATGGAAGAATGGAATGTGTGTGGCTACCGACCCAGTATTCTCATCAGCGGAGTCAATATGGTTCAGGAATTGTGAGATCATTGAATGATGTGTTATGTGACTCATAGAAATAATTCGAGTATACTGTCAGCGTACTCGGAGTCAATATGGTTCAGGAATTGTGAGATCATTGAATGATGTGTTATGTGACTCATAGAAATAATTCGAGTATACTGTCAGCGTACACACTCCCTAGCTAGCTCACTGACTAATCCACTCATTCTATACAGGGAGAATGTGTGTACCTATTGTACATATTACGGAGTTATGTTAGTGGAGAGAGTTCACCCAGTATAAATTTCAGGGGATATCAAGTATTGATAAGATAACATTCAGCATTTATCTAACTCTTACTGAGTTAAAATTCAGAAAATAAGGACCTCCCTTCTCTCCCTTCTTTTTGTAAGTTGTACGATCAAATTAGTTATTATTTATTTCTGTCTGAACCTCTGAATATAACGAGAACCTATTAGTGGTGGAAAACCGTGGACTTGCCATCTCACAAGTTCACTCTAGTAACTTGATTAGAACTTGGAAGTTTTCCTTCCATGAACACGCAACACCTCCTAAGTATGAAATGAAGGCGAGGCCGAGGCTTCTATTCACATTTGAACTGTCAGTCAAACTGATAAATCAAACATTGCGGAATGGAAAAACAACTTGTAAACGTTCCGATGGTGCCTTCAATACATAATATGAGCTTGAGCAAGCGCCGTAAATGATGGAACATCAATTAATGAACCCAGACATTGCATGTAATATGTCTATGTCTGTGTGTAGGAGTGGGTAACCATTAGCATCTACCTTAAGTTCTGTACCTTACACATATTTCAAGTACCTATGTGTACAGACTTTGTTTCAAATGGAGAGGGCATATGACATTCAAAGTCTCGCTCCTTTTAAAATAAATTTATTAAAAATCAAATTAATAATAATAATAATAATAATAATAATAATAATAATTAAATAATAATATAACTTTAGTTGGTTGAAAATAAAATTAAAAATATGTAGATATCTACAAAAATAAAATAAAAACACCAGTATATTTTACTGAAAATAAATATAAAATAAAACCAAACTGATAAACCTGACTTCAGGGACTAAACACCAAACCAGAAATAGATTGGATCCGTTATTTATTTCTATAGCAACGTTATAAATACTCGTAAATCTATTGAGGAATATTCAATTAGTTTATTGGTGGCGTAACTCTATCAAAGGTCATAGCCAGGAGGGGCAAGGTATAACCCCGGGGCTAATAATGTCATCCTCATTCAATCTTCTGGAATTTCCTCTTCCCCTAACCCTCATTATAAAACTTATATCCGAAATACCTGATTCTTAACATTCCTTCCAATATACAGAAAGAGATCATATGGCGAGTTGAAAAACGTGGCGATGGACAGAGAAGAGTGGCGACAGCGACAAGACCCAGCCTTTAGACAATGATGATACAGTGCTTCTCAACAGGGTTCAGTTGCATCGAGCTCGGGACCTTCTGTATGGCAACCAAGCACTGGGCTAACCGTGGTTCAATAGTAATGTTGGTCAAATGGGGACAAAATGTTCAACCTTTAGGTACAGGCGACCAGTTGCTTTTTAGTTTTCGGGTGCCATCAAGGTTCCTTTTTACTTTCCTTATCCTATAGGAAGGAAAGTAATGTAATCGGGTCAAATTTTCGATGGTCAGTTTTTAGTGCCAAAACACGTTTTGAGGTCCCTAGAGCCTAAATCCAAAGTTTCAGCCATTGGTCCGTGTCTGTCTGTAAACAAAATATCTCGAGAACAATAAGAGCTAGAGACTTGAAATTTGGCTGTCAAATGTGACAAGGATGCAACACGAAATTTTCGGTTAAGACCGGTGCAACGCTTGGCGGCATTTTACCGCTTTTTGGCGGTTTTCGGTGTAATTTAACAATACCTCGGGGACGGTATGAGCTAGAGACTTGAAATTTAATATGTAATTCACGAATGTTACAAGGATGCAACACAAAACGTTTAGTTGAGATAGGTGCTGCGGTTGGCGGTATTTTGACCGCTTTTGGACAGATTTCGACCGATTTTGGCGGTTTTCACAGTTTTCAGCTAAAGCGGCAAAACGGTTAGAGATATTGTAAAAGTTAGAGAAAAAGAACACTCAAATAAGCATCATTCAATAGGATAAGGAAAGTCGTGTGATGTTCACACCAGATTTTTATATTTCAAGCTCTCCCATTCTTTACACAACTTATTTAAACCTTAAGCTTAAACTATTTTATATGAGGAGCTGTCAAAAAAATCGCAAACAATGAAAGATTCATTTCAAAATTGAAAGCCCTAGTAACTTGCATTTAGGTTATTTGGCAGGAGAGCATTTTATGACCTAACTTGAAACCGAACCACTACACCACTACAGTCGGTTAGGCCATGAAATAATAATTCACATTTTCCTTTTTTTTCCTCCTTTAGAGATCATTATGTTTTAGGTTATAACTTCTCTCCGAGAAACACTTGCTCACAGGCTGCAACCTTTTCCCCTCACACATCGTTTTGGAACCCACGCTACGCCACGGCAATCCTCTCATACACACATACATTCACATAATACATTGTGTATTCTTTTTCCTATCAATCACAATCTCCGTACATTGAAAAGAAAAGATGCTCCAAATACTTCGCGCTTCACATTTCAATTTCCAACAACTTCCAAATAATGCGTTTTCTGTCGTCTTTCAATAGTACATTTCATTTTTTACTTTATTTATTATTATTTTTACTATCTTGTACGTTATTTTCCTTATGCCTGGCACCAGCAACATATGTAAAAAAAAAAAAAAAAAAAAAAAAAAAAACAAACAGATGGGGGGGCTTTAGTCCCGAGTTCAACTCCCGGAGGTGACAAAGTTCTTCAGGTTTATACAGTACACATATCAGCCTGTATAAGTACAAGGTACTCTATCATGAGAACACCCTGTAACGAACACATGGCATTGTAAACAGTGAAACACCCTGTATGATAATGTCATTTATGACATCATGAAAGTCAAGGCCACATTAAGATCACGAGATTTATCTTAGCCATGTTGTCAAATAGAACCTAAGGGATATTAGTGGTCGCCTGGTAAACAAGAGAACGCGAGTTCAATCCCACAGCGCAGGCAAGAAATTTGATCATAATGATTACCTATTCATAATTTATTTGAGGATTTGACCACGTAATGGAGTAAAGGTTAGGTATGTAGGTACAAAACAGATATCTGCACAAGAGTGACAGTCTGGGACAGCACGTGTAGCTATTTCGGAGTGCGAGCCTTGTAAAGGTATGTCCACACATAGTTGACCGCCCGCGTCGATCTATATATTGTCGGCAGTGTGGACGGTTCAGACGATCGACAATGTGTGGACACACCTTGAGAACAATTGAGCATGCTGGTTAGAATCCGAACAATAAAGACCCTCAACTTTTATCATAGTAGGTACGTCTGTATGTATGTCTGTGTGGATACTGTAATGTCCGGAATGTAATGGCTGGACGCCAGTCAAAAGTCACACCTTAGTCTCAAGTAAGTTGAGTTTCAGTTTCCATCAAGCCTAACATTTCTGTTTCTGTTTTGTGAACATACTCGTAGCTACGAGGATAATAATTCAAACACATTTTTCTCCCAACATACTCAATACACACAGCAAACAGAATTAATCGGTATCTACTATATCTGCTCTACAGATAAACAGGATCTGACTCCCTCAACAGGGAACTGAGAAATTATTTTTGAAAAATTAAATGAGATTCAATGTTGTATCATTAAAGTGGAGGAAATTTAAAAATCAACCAAGTAGTGCGGAGTTAACAGGGTGGACGAAATTCAAATGTCACTAAAGGTGTTTTTTGACAGACCCTGTAGATATTGAAGGTAAATGAAAATGAAGGTGGCATAGCCCAGCAGCACGAGAAATGACTACTAGATGTCAACTGTTACCTATACTTTACCTTTATACTTTATATGGGAAACAGAGAAAAATGTCCGTGAGAGAAGTAGATACATAGAGAATATTATGCATTTGAGCAACAGATGTTGTGGCTAGGACAAAATAAATCCTTGTCATCGACAGAGACAAATCATCTTGCAAACTGCAAAGTCAAGGAAATTATCATCATGTAAAAAGTCCAATATTGCTTCTCTAATGTAACTGATTGGACAGTGTTGTCTTGGGTATATGAATAGTTTAGAAATAATGTTTTTCTAACCTGATACAATATATAACAAAGCTGACCCAATTTTTTACAAACTTTGTCCACATGTGAAGCTCCACTCAAATTTGAGCTTTTCTTTACTGTAGTAGTGTAGTGCCGGCTATCCACTTCATGCTAGCTAAGTCTCACTGTAGATAATTAGACATGCCAGTGGGTATTCTACTTGGATATCATTTCATCAATGTGCCAGTACAGTAGTTTGCCTGCAAGTGTGAGCTGGCATGTCACTTACATGCAAGTTAGATGCCACTTGCTCGTGTGGACTTGAAGTTAATCAAACCATGCAGCTCCTCAATATTGTCCTCATGAGGCTGAGTGCACCCACAGTAACACGTGTTATCCCAGACGGTGACAGCTGAGTTTGTGATTAAGTTTGAAAATGAGAAAAGCAAGTTAAAAATGGATTTCTTGAACACTCAGGGGGGGAAAAGTGTCCAAAGAGTAAAATGCTAAGGCAAAAATAAATTGGCGACAGAGCAAAATGTCATGTGAACATTAAACCCCTCCCTATCCTAATCTGTGTTTCTGAATTCAATCGACTTTCCATGTGCTTCAAATAATGGTTCTTTAATATCATCTAATAAAATGTATTGACGTGACGTTAGTATTAAGAGGAACAACGCAACGGACGTATTTTCGTCCGAAATGGAAGCAAGGGTACAAGGGATAATTTTGAAAGCTATATTACATGAATAAGTATTTTCTTGATTAAGCAGAGTTGTACTGACAACAGATCAACAGTTGAGCATTGGACTAACTTCATAAGTCATAATAACAACTATCTCGTAGGTACCTATGTTTAGTTTAGCTGACATAGAGTGCAATACTAATAATAATAATAATAATAATATGCAACACAATATGCAGTATTTCCTGGACCTGTCCACACGTGTTATGTGTTGTACATAATTCTTGGCACGTCACGAATTAACAATAGGGTGGTCCAAAACACATCAAGCTCTAACCCCAATGTATCTGAGTACAAGATACTATGTAGATATCTAAACACAGGCATCTCCATGTGTGTGTCTGTCTGTCTGTAAACAAAATATCTCGAGAACGGTAAGAGCTAGAGACTTGAAATTTGGTAGGTAGATGTCAAATATGACAAGGATACGACACGAAACTTTGGTTAAGATCGGTGCAACGGTTGGCGGCATTTTATTTTTTACAGCTTTTTGGCGGTTTTCGGTGTAATTTAACAATATTTCGGGAAGGGTATGAGCTAGAGACTTGAAATGTTGTACGTAGTTCACAAATGTGGCAAGGATGCAACTCAAAACGTTTGGTTGAGATAGGTGCTGCAGATGGCGGTTTTCGACCGTTTTCAGCTATACCGACTACACAGTTAGTGATATTGTTAAAGTTAGGGTATAAGAACAAGAACACCCAAAATAAGCATCATTCAATAGGATACGGTGTGATGTTCACACCAGATTTTTTATTATTTCAGGTTGAGGACCGCTGTTGTTCTGCCCACAGGAAGTAACAGGTAGCAGGTAGTGCAATCAATATTCAGTACCTCCGAATTACTTTGATTTTATGAAGACATGGGCCAAGCTACAGGTTGAGGACCGCTGTTGTTCTGCCCACAGGAAGTAACAGGTAGCAGGTAGTGCAATCAATATTCAGTACCTCTGAATTACTTTGATTTTATGAAGCGTTTAAAATTTTAATTAGCTCTGGGTGCACTTACCTTCGTGGCGTGTATTAGACTGTGTCCAAATTTTAGGTCTTCTAATAATAATTATAGCATTTACCAATTTCTAATTTGAAATAAGTACCTGGTAGGTAGAGGTTTTCTTTTTCAAACACTAATGAGCTCAAAATAATATTATTTATTAATATAAGCTTGGATATTTTTAATTCTTTCACTCGATCCTATTCAACAGCTAGAATCCAACTATAAATCCCACGGTTTTTTGCACATGTCAAATCTGCATATGAATAATTATATGTAATTCATTACCAGATATCTACACATGAAAATTGCGTTCTATAATTTTATGCACTGATCATAAAATCTCTGCAAAAAGGAACACAAAATCCAAAACAGGATAAAAATATGTACCTAACTATATCGTCAAGTGAAGCCCAATACATAATGCACTAATTGAATGTGTATGTAACATCATTATGTAAAATGTAAATCCAAATATGTAAATATTCACTTTACATAATGATGTGAACAATTTGAACTGGGATTCTGAATAGGTATCAGAACGAGTTTCAGTAGAACGGCATTATTTCGCACATTTCTAATTCTCAATTCTGCTGTTTTCTTCTAATTTTCATCCACAGGTTTCTCAAATGAACAATAGACTTGTTCCTCTCTCCCACACACTATTGAATCATAACTCATAACAAAGGCAAGTATAGAGTACAGTCGATATAGCCCTGGTGGTGGGTGACCTGAATTCTGAATCAAACAAAGGAAATAACTGTAGTGATATAGAATGTAGGGAGATGAAGAAAAAATAGGAAGGAGGAGAGGTGGGGACAAAGTCCACTAAAAGTCCATGTTGTCAAGAAAGCGAAGAAACAAATGAATGGTAGTTCAGTTCGGTAGTCTGGGTATCATGAATTCTATATTCTATTATTACATCTATATCTCAATGGATAACGGTCACGGGGTTTCGTCTGATCAAATTCCATAAATATAATTATGTATTTCATTGAACGAAACGAGTTCCAAGTATTAACTCGACTTTTTTTTGCATTTGGTTTATGTTTGCTTCACTACAACTCTGGAACAGATTGTCCGATTTCAACTATATTTGGAAAATACGTCTAACACCTGTAGGACATTGGCTCATTCGATTTTGGCCTTTTCGGAGACCTCCTCTGAGTAAATTCTATAGTTATTAAAATCATACTATAACAACGAAATATTAAACCGAATAACCATCGTTAAAGGGTGGAGACTTACTACGGACTGTCCGATGACATACGTGTGGCACAATACTGTATGATTCGGTCACTTACCTGTAACAAAAGAAAGGGGAAAATTACTACATAGTACATACTAGTACACTATAAACATATAGGGATCAAAATACATTCTGGAATCTAGATGCCCATTGCCCACGCCTTCACCATAAATGGGATTTTGAGTTTTTCCTGTCAGTTCAACAACTGACATGCCTCATCCAGAAGATCCGAATGAATACAGGGGAACCAGAACAATACACGGCATTGTAGTCAACAAACCATCCACATGAAAACTATATTGTGATTTGGAGAATAAGTAAGTAAAACGCAGTTTATTGTAAGTAAAACATTGATTTCAAAGTTAATATACTTATTTGGATGAACTATCAAAATGTATGTAAATTGTTGGCAAAGAGTATTTGCGAAAATAGTCACATCCACCAAGACGAGGAATCGACCAAAACAAAGGAAGGTAACATCTCAGTTGTTTGGGAAAACTGTCACATCCTCTAATATTTCGTCTAATTCATCGATGGAAAAACTGCCACATCCTCTAATTCTGTTCAATTCATCTTTGGAAAAACTGCCACATACTCTAATTCTGTTCAATTCATCTTTGGAAAACTGCCACATCCTCTAATTTCGTTCAATTCATCTTTGGGAAAACTGTCACATCCTCCAATTTCGTTCAATTCACCTTTGGAAAACTGCCACGGAGGAACACCAGATGAGTCCGAGAATCCCAAATCATTCGATTTGCGTCCCAACCCAAAAAAAGGTCATGCGAGTTGCGTCCCCGGTACCTGAGATTGAACCTATAAAAAATTCCCGGAGGGACGGGCCCAGCTTGTTTGTGTTTAACCTAACCCTATAATAACATTGGTCACTGCTCAAATTGTGAAAGCTCCTTTTTGCAATTAACCTAACCCTATAATAACACTAGTCACTGCTCAAATTGTGAAAGCTCTTTTTTGCGTTTGACCTAACCCTATAATAACACTGGATACTGCTCATTTGTGACAGCTGGATACTGCTCATTTGTGACAGCTCCTTTTATAGCAACATTCCATTGACGTAACTTCTGAACAAATACAGTTGAATTTTTAACCGGATTTCGCGATTATTTTCGCGGATTTCGCGATTATTTTCGCGGATTTGGCGATTTTGTTCGCGGATTTTGCGATTATGTTCGCGGATTTGGCAATTATGTTCGCGGATTCGCGTCCCGAATCGACATTTTGGATATTTGGCAAGCCTAATTCTAACCCATTTCTAGATGGGCTAGGAAGATGCGGCGGTTTTCACCATTGGATTCTTTATTTTTTGTACATACTGGGGAAAATCGGAAACTCCCGAAATTCCAAATTGCGCAACTCGGATGATAAATTTCAGAGATGGGACTCAAATCGGACGGACGCAACTCGGATATCACAGTCGGGACTCAAGTCAGATCCCCCAACTGCCACATTTTTAGTCCCCCCATAAGAAATACACGGGGAACACACTTTGAGGCCAGCAAAACTTTTCCTACGTTTAATATTTTGCTCTCGCTTTTTACCGCTTTTAGTTTTCAGTTTTCATTTCTTCGAGACAAGACTCAGGGACGATATTAGTTTTCAGAGGCAAAGCCAAGGGAGCGCGAAGCGCGATCTCATGCACAACCCCATGAAGCCCCGGGAGCGCGCAGCGCGACCGTAAACAAGGGAGCGCAAAGCGCGACCTCATGCACAACCCCGCGAAGCCCCCGGGAGCGCGCAGCGCGACCGTATACGCAACCCCGCGTAGCTAACACGCGAAGCCCCCGAGCACGAAGTGCGAGTTATCTATTTTATTCCCCTCAATCCTCTCAACAAAGAATTCCAAGCTGGTAGAGTTGTCAGTCCACAGTACCAGTATACCCATAGTGTACTGTTCATATGTTTCATAATGCTCACACACATTCTTCATATTACCTTCTAAGGACACAATGCAATGTGGCCAATGCTACTTGCTATTCGTACTGGCACACATAACAGTCAAGTTGAGGAGATGCAAGTAATGATGATGAACTTATCATTGTGAAAATCTGATGGGAGGGTTATAAACAATACTCAACCAGATCTCAAACAAAGGTGAGAATGAAATCGTAAGTTCATTCGAAATAATAGCAAGATTAGCAAATCATGAAGAAAATGTTCAAGCTATTGAGATCATCATTGATTGAAGAAATGCTACAGACAGGTAGATGTAATTTACCATGTTTCTGTAAGGAAGGAAGTACATATAAAGTGGAAGCTATTCGAATGAAGATTGTGAACAAACCAACACGACCTGATAGCCACATACAGCTATAACTACATCATGTATAGACGGCATCGGTACACATACAGCAGATTCAAGGTTTATTGGAGCAGATTGGTGGTTGAATATGTTTGCTAAAAGTATTCGTCGTTCTTGCCTTATTGCTAACATTAATATGTGATTTGCAGTGAGCTGCATTGGAGGGGAATCCAAAGTCCTTGAGTATGGCATGTGGCAAAGCCAGAAGTTTGGCAGATAAGGCAATGAGTCACCATAGCAAACGTGTTTCATGAACAACAACATCCAATATAGCACTGGATGATGATGTAATCAGGGGATGGTGAACACTAAATACTCAGAACCATGCATTTTACTGAATAACTACATGAATATTTATGTTGCTTTGTTTGTTCCAAGTGATTACAATCTGCAATTTTGTCAAGGGTTGGTATTAAAGAGAGTTCACTGATCAATAAGCAAAAGAAAAAAACACACTCGAGATATGGATTAGTTAAACATATTTTATTGTCAGCCAATCGCTTCGTTTTTTCATCGCCATAATTAGTTGATTCGTGAAGTTACCCTCTCTATTTCATGCAAAATCCCTGTTTCCTCATATTATAGCCTCACTTCACTCACTTGTCACACCATTACCAATATTCTCCAATGAGGAATAAGCAAGAACACAGTAACCAGAATCATCGGTAACGTGATAGTCACCATTCTTTCTCTATGGATTCCAAAACAACTTTCATTGACGTCATGCATCCATGACTCAAAGTCTCAATAAGACTCTAGCATTCCCGCTCAATATAATCATGATCATTACTTAGTATGGTAATTAGATATGACTAAACTATACACCACACATAAGGGATATACACATCATGCTGAAGCCTTGTAGTGTTATGGAATATGGACATGGAACAGGAATACAGATTTTGATCATTGAAAATCAAATGAACACGGTACATATGACACGTTTTATACTCCTAGTTCCAAATTCAGATCTCAGCATCAGCTAATTTTAATCCTCGTTACAGACAAACATTGCCACACGTCACAAGTATTCAACCCAAGTATAATGCCGGCGTTCAGTTAATGTAGAATACACCCTTCATAACGGTATTTAGCAGCGCAGCGGTCCTAAACTTTACTTCTTGACAAATTATTTGTCTGCATCGAGAACTTGGATGAGATCCGCCCAAGACAAACTGAATCAATAAAACGGAGATGATGACTTAATGCTATCAAGTAATAGCAAGATTTGAACCAAAGAGAGAATGATCAACCTTGGTTAATCTTTGGATCTGACACAAAAGCTGATGGCTGCTTTCAAACACGAGGTAAATCATACATGCCACAAACACTGTGCACCCTTGGTCTTGATCAAGTTCCTCTTATCATAATCCAAGGCAGTGAGAAGCTGTATATCCTCAAGTTGAGAACAGGTGGTATTACATGATTTGTTACAGATTGTTGTTCACATTCCACTCCGAACATTGCACATTTACATTATCTTTCCACTCAACAATGGCAGTAGGGTTTTTATTTTTCTTCTTATCAGTCCGGGTATGATTGTTGTTTCATATCAATCACAGATATCTGAATGCTCTCATGAATATGGTGGGTGCATTTCGGATTAATCAGCCTTGAAATATTTTTGCTTGGTTGATAAGAGTGAAATTATTATATGTCGCTAGCAATGCGATGGAGTGCCAAATAGCACGGTGCTTGCTCCACATTGTATGAGAGGAAGTGTTGTAAGTTGTTAGCACTTTCAGTTCAAGCAGAGGAAGTAATTTTTTTACAATCAAATTCTTCTATGGGGCGATTTCAGATTTTTTAAATGGCGATCTCTTTTATTTATTTATGTTGGCATATGAGGGCAACCCTTTCAACTACTAAGATTACATATGACTTGGTTATTACTCGGAGGTGACTGGGTTCGATTCCCTTCCACGGCACTTTTCTCTTTAGGATGTTAACTTGAAGTTTTTCCCCATATCTTAGAGAGCCTGTTCTTTTTTCTGTTAAGAGCATAATATCCAAGAATCATTTTAAAACTTAAAATGATTTAGCTCCTTTTTCCAGATAACTAAACTTACGCCTAGTCACTAGTCATCGGGTCACTATTAAATTTTCATCATAATATGTACAAATAAATAAATAAATAAATAAATAAAATGTAAATGCAGTTTCTTTGTGTTATTATATCACAACCCTGGTGCTCACTGCAGTATTGTAGGATTCTTCCCAATATCTCAACAATCCCAACATCCAATGTTTACCTACCATGCTGGCACCGGTCGCTTTGCGTATTTACGAGTATATGTCATAGCTGCTCATTTTCCTGTCACGGAGTCAATCATTTGCCCGATACAAATTTCTTGACCCCGCCGGGAATCGAACCCGGGTCTCTCGCGTGCAAGGCGAGTGCAGTGACCACTACGCCATGGGAGCTGACATCATAATAATATTACCAATGAGGAATCCACTGTATGTTCACTATGAATGACATGCGGCGTTCCAGGCAAGAATTTGACAATGACGTCAAGTTGGTAAACAATAGGAGAAAAATCTCAAGTTCAATGCCCACCATCCGATAGACGTGTATAGTCCATGTTCCACATAATACTCACGTGAAAATCGCTACCATCATTATTACCATTCACTATTCAAGAGAATAGGACAGGGTGACTCTCAAGTTGATCATTCCCAACATCGCAGTGACCACTACGCCATGGGAGCTGACATCATAATAATATTACCAATGAGGAATCCACTGTATGTTCACTATGAATGACATGCGGCGTTCCAGGCAAGAATTTGACAATGACGTCAAGTTGGTAAACAATAGGAGAAAAATCTCAAGTTCAATGCCCACCATCCGATAGACGTGTATAGTCCATGTTCCACATAATACTCACGTGAAAATCGCTACCATCATTATTACCATTCACTATTCAAGTGAATAGGACAGGGTGACTCTCAAGTTGATCATTCCCAACATATAAAGAAGTAATACAACCTCACGCAAGATTACCGTGATTACTGATTCATCGGAAGGGGTGGTTATGATTACTGACGGAATAACTGCTGTCAATGCCGACAGTCCGATTATGAACGATTAACCTATCCTGAGGAAATGGTCGTTCAATTTCCATCCGTACTGATTTTTAGCAACTTCATAAACGTGTACAAGAGAATTTTCTAACAGTACGAGTCAATTTGGTTCCAAGAGCATGGAGACAGACCCCCAAGTTGCAGCCGAATTCAAAGAAAACAAGTCAAACAAGCAAAATTCAAACAAAATTCTTCTCATTGCAGATACCACAACCAAGAAACCCATTATCTATCCTGAGCAATATGTAGAGACAAATTGGGTGGTCCATTGCGGTAAGGTTAAGAATCAAAATTTCTTTTTCGATATCAGAATTGGGAATCAAAAATCCCACCAGAGGCTTTACGTTCTGTACCACATTATTCGGGAGCTCTAGAAATAAAGGACCTTTTGATTTGAAGTCTATTCAAGAAATCCGTACTTTTCTCTCTATATTTAACGCATAATTTTACCATTTTGTGAGTTAAAGAATTTCACCGTTCTACGTAAATGTTAACCTCGAGATATTCACACGCTTTGCAAATAGTAGGCCAAACCTAGTGCAGGAATTCTAATGAAAGTTCCTATATTCCTAGGAATACAATATCGATTGTAATCTATGTACGTACGCATTGGAATTGGAAATGCTATTTCTTTCTAATCAGTAAGCACAGCATTGACCCCATCATGCATTTAATATTATTTGTTGAACCTCTGCTATTCGTAAATATTAAGCTTCCACTTCTAATAACTCATCATCTACATATTTATCTTCTCTCTCAAATTAATGAAACAATCCAAATTTCTGAAGCACATACGTCAAGGCAAAGGTTAAAAGATACGACCCTCTGCTCTGAGCTTACTATGGTGAATAGAAAAAGTTGTGACTATGTCGAAAAATTAATAGCTCATCCATAAAGGAAATTTAGCTAAAATAGTATTACCTACATGTCAGCCTCTACATCAGGGGTGCACAAACTTAAAGTGACCGCGGGCCGCATTGGACCTTAAAAGGTTGGCTGCGGGCCGCATTCATTTGTAGGCGGCATCTGATCTTGGGGGTGGGGGGTACTCACGCCCTCCCTTCATTTTAATGGAAATGAAACAAGATAAATAGCGCCGCAGGCAATTTTTTTTAAAGATTTTTTTTTTCAAAAACAATGTGTCCGAAATTCATCAGTTTTGACATATTTACCACACAAAAATCAGAAAGTAAATTATAGCGTCGAAGGCAATTTTCTGAAAATTTTGTGCCACCTTTCAGAAACGCAGCCTGATCAAAGTTCAAAATCTACTATGCCGCAGGCAATTTTTTCATAAAGTATGTACATAGGTACCTGAAGTAATTTTCGAGGTACCTACCTAATTCTTAAATCCTCTTCAACACATTTTTTCTCCACATTGAAGTAACGCAGCCTGATCAAAGTTCAAAATCTACTATGCCGCAGGCAATTTTTTCAGAAGTATGTACCTGAAGCTTGTCAAGAATAAATTTTCGAGGTACCTACCTTTCGAGGTACAAGAATAAATTTTTGAAGAATTTGATCTACAATCTTTCAAAACAATAAAAATCCTCTGAACACATTTTTATTTTCTTCACATTTTTAAATGTCTTTTGTTTTTGATTTTTTCTTGAAAAACAAAATGAGCTTGTGGGCCGCACAAAAAGAGCTGGCGGGCCACATTTTGAGCACACCTGGTGTAGACAATCACCTTCTTGGTACACGCAATTATGGCAATTGCAATTACGTAGACAGGATTAAGGTACAGGGAGACTCCATATACAGGCCATCAGCCTATATCCAGAATCTCTCTGCACCTGTCCCTAAATTTGTTTTCATGTATATCTAAATCTAAGTTTACTGAGTGTTTGTTGAAGCAGATGAGAAAGGAGATTAACTGTGATTCCAGGTACACAGGAGAACAATTTCTATGGATAAAAAAATGATCTCTAGCTTCGGTTCTTTCTCTTAAGGAGAGGGTGTTGCGAAATTTTTGAAGAATTTGATCTACAACCTTTCAAAATAAAAATAAAAATCCTCTTAACACATTTTTATTTTCTTCACATTTTTAAATGTTTTTTGTTTTTTTTTTTCTTAAAAATCGAAATGAGCTTGTGGGCCGCACGAAAAGAGCTGGCGGGCCGTAGTTTGTGCACACCTGGTCTACATGATAGTGCTGACAGGCAGAAACACCCTGTGTCTATAACAAAAGCGACACATTACAACACCAGCTTCTAATTTTCTATTCTCTTCTTCACATGAATGTTTCACATCATCATAGTCATCATGTAGGTAGGTACCTACCTGTATGTGTTAACATGATACACAACATACTCAAATTTTATTTAGTTCAACACCCAAAAAATGAGAAAAGAAAAATAAGATGTACATATTAAGTAAAGAAAAGAAAACTGATTTTCGCCGAAACAATGTCCCATGTCATTTTGGAAATTGTAAGGATTTATGTGTCAGCAGCATTGCAGCATATCAGAAGTTGATTTGAGTTTGAAACTTGGTTTAAGCACGCAATGTAGGTACATCTTTCAGTCGAGAATAAAAAATATTTCATGGTATTTTTCGCATTTCCAAATCCCAGAATTCCTACTGGTGTACTGGTACTAGATTTTGTCAGTAACCTGCAACTGAACCAAATAGGTACTCATGGCGAGGATTTATATTAAAAGATGGTTGTCATCCATCACGACATCGTGTATAATAATTTGCGAAGGTAACTTTTCCAAGTTCACCCTGTATTATTGTTTACTTGACTCGCTCCTCACTCACTGATTGTCTCATTATCTATTGGGTGACATTACAGGCGAAACTTCACGGAGAAGTACCAACATTACCTGATATGATAAATAAGGTAGGTACTCAAATACTCGATACTTCAGCAGGTAAAGGTAAACATTTGAATGAAATGGGACATGAGAGCACACTTCTATCCGAAAGACTAATTGATAATAATTTTTTGTCCCATATAAAAAAAAAAACTAGAATCTTAATAGGACGTTGCGCTGATGGGGAGCTAACTATACACTTTGAATTTATAAATGGGAGATATGCCTAAAACTTTAGACCCACTATAGGAAACTGCACAAATGGACTGGATTCCATGGAGAAAACCATGTCTGTGTGAAAACAATGATAAGTATGACATAAGGTACATCAAGTGTTGTGTGCATGTTACTTGTTATTTGCATCTCATTAGTCTGCCTTGCATTCTGGTGTTCTCGGGGGTGGAGACTCACACTAGAACTATTTGAGAGTATAAAACCGAGTGCTTAGAGCAGCCGTTCCCAACCGCGTACCCCTGCGTACCCCCTGGGGGTACGTGAGAGACCCTCCGGGGATACACGAAAAAAAAAGAGTAATGGCGGATGGCGGACAAAAAATAACAAAAGCAAATTTTGAATTTTGACGGCTAATCTTTGCAGAAGAGTCTAAAAAGGTACTGAATTTTTATTTTACTTTTTATCAAGGATTGATTTCGAACAGACTTGGGGACATTATTTTAAGGAAAAAAATCGCCTGCGGCGCAGTTTACGTTTGATTCCTTTTTGTCAAGTCACGGGGATAGGTACCTACCCCTTCTCCCTTGAAGTAAAAGAACGGGGGCACGGTTAGCCCAGTGGTAACGTGCTTGCTTGTCATGCCGCAGGTCCCGTCTTCTATTCCCACCAACGACAAAATATTTGTACTCGCTTTTCGATTGCAAATATTTCTACGGCTTGCTTTCTGGTGTTCTTGTGCTGGCCCAGCACCTAAATGAGAAGTATTGTGACTCTTCTCGCCCATCTGATTTATTATAAACATAAAGTTCGACTTACCGTTCTCGAGATATTAGAGAAAAAAGAAAAAGTGAAAAAAAAAAAGGTAAAAAATACCTCTCTGGGCATCGAACTTATTTTGGGTGTTCTTGTTCTCCCATCCTTGTCACATTTGACATCTACATACCAAATTTCAAGTCTCTAGCTCTTAAGTTCCCGAAATATTGTTAAATTACACCGAAAACCGCCAAAAAACGGTCAAAATACCGCCAACCGCAGCACCTATCTT
>NW_007377540.1:7975-23347 GCF_000475195.1 Diaphorina citri | reverse complement strand
AGGCATCAACGCTTAGCTGAAGATTTGCCCAAAACTCATCAAAATGAGGAGCATATGTAGACATTATGTACAACAAACGAAGTGGGAAAGTCACAATCTGTCCAAAAATAGCCTGAACATAAAAATACAAATTCCAATATCACGGCACTGCAACAAATGTAAAGATATTGCCTGAAGCCGAAGAAGAGTCGCAAAAATATGGAAAGGCCTACTCAAAAGCTAGAAAACCAGAGATCGAACTTTGGATGCAATGGTTTATTAATTTTCTGGAAAGAAACATTATTTTCATTATCACTGCATAAAGAAGAGAAGCTTGAAAAAGTTGTCAGTTAGATAAGGGCTTGGAAAGTTCATTTTCTCTTTCCTTCTCTTTCGGTTCTCTTCTCTTTCTCCCTCTCGTGTCGTAGTGTCAATGCATTGTTTCTCGTTGATCGGTCCGCCGACCGCGCCCCCATTCGATTCGCAGTCGCCGCTCGCACCCATCTTCAGGACCCAATCCGCGGACTCTCTGAGATTCTACTACTTAGGGAAAAGATCTTTCTCGTTGACCCATAACTTTCTTTGTTTCAATGCCGCACTATAGAAGCAAGAGTAGATAATATCAGAGATAGAGAAACAAAAGAGAAAAGACAATTGTGAAGAAACCGACCAGCATGTCTTCGGGAGACATTTGGAACAAAGAGATCCCGACGTACGCGAAAAGAGAAAGTTGGAGAGAGGGAATTAAACGAAAGGAGGTAGATAGGAAAAGAAAGATAAAAGGGAGAGAGGAGGGACGACGAGAGAAAATGGAAGGAAGAGGATGAGCGGAGAGCAGAAGAGAGATGGAGAAGAGAGAAGAGAGAAGAAGAGAGAGAGAGAGAGAGAAGAGAGGACAGAGGAGAGACGAGTGAGGAGGCTGTAGATTTACATTCGACCCCAAAGGCTACGCTTTAACGTGATCTTTACCTTTTCTTACTACGAATTGTAGAGATAGACAGATCGAGATGAACGAGTAGAGAATGGAGAGAGAGAGAGAGAGGAGAGAGTAGAGATATATATGGAGAAAGAGAAGGGATAGTGAACGGAATAAGATGGAGACAGAGGAGGGGGGAAAGGAGGTAATTACCTTTCTATTTAAGTATCTTATATACCCATTGCGAACCTACCATATCGCACTCACCCATACTATACAATCTTGACTAGCTATTAGTGTGGGAAATTTCGGTCAAATTTTGCACTACCATACACTAATTTTCGCTGAACTAATCGGCTTCTACTCTATCTTCCATAAATACCTACGAATCCTCAGACACAAATCGACCCTTTACCACAGTTCTGGACATATATGTACAGAAAATTTTTCGCGTTTGTGTGCCATACGTTTCAATATTTTTGCGCTCGCTATGTCTTCTCATTCTGTTACTTTAGCTTCACTATAATATCGCTAGCTATCGCTGTGCCATATCTTGCGCTTACAGGGTCTGGGCATACACAATAACGCGTGCAAGACAACAAGTTCCAGCTGAATGTTCAATGAAGCAGAAGAAGAACTTGATCCCTCGACTTTCCCAGTTCCGATTTGGAGCATTGAACCAGGATACTGCTTTCGACAACGTGTTAGACGTTCACACATCATTGAGAGGTAGAAAGTAAGATTAACAGTCTCCTAGACCTTAGTAAGAACTTGATTCTGAGCTTCCCATGTCGACTCCATTGGAAAATGACCAGATTAACTTCGCCGACTGTTAATCATTGAGAGGGGTCAGTATATTAACAGTGTCCATAGACCTAGTAATAACTTGAGTCGTGGAGGCTTTACACAAGTCAGATTTGTTGAATATTTCATGACCAGTATACTTTCCACTGTATCATTGAAAGAGGGTAAGTAGATTAACAGGTCTCCTAGACCTAGTAAGAACTTGATCTCTGACTTCCCAGTCCAGATTTGGAACATGACCCAGATACTTCCCACTGTAGTCATTGAGAGGGTAAGTAGATAACAGTCTCCTAGACCCTAGTAAGAACTTGATCCTGGACTTCCCAGTCCGATTGGAACATGACAGATACTTCCCACTGTGTAGTCATTGAGAGGGGTAAGTAGATTAAACAGTCTCCTAGACCTAGTAAGAACTTCGATCCTGGACTTCCAGTCAGATTGGAAACATGACCAGATACTTCCCCACTGTAGTCATTGAGAGGGTAAGTAGATTAACAGTCTTCCTAGACCTAGAAGAACTTGATCCTGGACTTCCCAGTTCAGATTGGAACATGACCAGATACTTCCCACTGTAGTCATTGAGGAGGGTAAGTAGATTAACAGTCTCCTAGACCTAGTAAGAACTTGATCCTGGACTTCCCAGTCAGGATTGGAACATGACCAGATTACTTCCCACTGTAGTCATTGAGAGAGGTAAGTAGATTAACAGTCTCCTAGACCTAGTAAGAACTTGATCCTGGACTTCCCAGTCAGATTGGAACCATGGACCAGATACTTCCCACTGTAGTCATGAGAGAGTAAGTAGATTAACAGTCTCCTAGACCTAGTAAGAACTTGATCCTGGACTTCCCAGTCAGATTGGAACATGGACCAGATACTTTCCCACTGTAGTCCATTGATGAGGGTTAAGTAGATTAACAGTCTCCTAGACCTAGTAAGAACTTGATCCTGGACTTCCCAGGTCAGATTGGACATCAGACCAGATACTTCCCACTTGTAGTCATTGAGAGGGTAGAGTAGATTAAACAGTCCTCCTAGACCTAGTAGAACTGATCCTGGACTTCCAGTCGATTGGACAAATGACGCAGATACTTCCACTGTCAATGTGAGAGAAGTAAGTACTTAACAGTCTCCTAGAGCTAGTTAAGAACTTGGATCCTGGAACTTTTCCCAGTCCGATTTGAACGCTGACCGAGATACCTTCCCCTGTAGTCATTGAGTTGAGGGGGTACGTAAGGTTACAGTCTCCGAGACCTAGTAAGACTTGATCCTTTGGACTTCCCAGTCGGATTGGAACATTGACCGAATACTTCCCACTGTAGTCATTGAGCAGGAGAGCGGTTAGTTTACTGTAAGATTAACGGTCTCCTTGGCCGTAGCGGAGTACTTACACTTAGTAGGTTGTCCAATCGCGGGGCTCAACCTCGGCATAGCCCGACCGCAGGAAAGGCAGAGCATGCTAATGATAGAAGGGTCCTTCTAACGGAGCCTTGAAAGGACGTACTTATCGTGTAAAGTGGTAAGATGTAGAATTGGCCAGGCATAGTCGTTTGCAGAGGACGTATTTCTTTCGGGACTTTCTGAAAATGGAAACCGATTTCGTTTGAAATGCAAATTTGCTTGGTTTCCGTGGTTATAGTAAAGGCGCTTTTCAGTTTCTAAAAGGGAACAGGTTCCGTCTTCGAATATTTGCGTTACGAGCAGTCGGGTGTAGCATCCGATGTAGAGGACGTGCATATGGAGCCATACATCAAATTATCACTAAAGTCCCTTAATATTGACCTTTAATCACTTAATGTTATTTTGAAAGTGATGGAATTGTGGCCTACGCACGCCTACGCTTGATTCTAGACCCACTACGCCCTGAGTTTACAGTTACCTCTACAGTATCCCTCTAATCAACTAATCAAACCTCTTTTGAAAAAGTCTTGGCCTCATCTCTAATATCGGGTAGCGCACCCAACTAAACGCGGGGTTCTCTTTCAGTCCGCGTCCACTCAACAAGAAAACACACTCTCCTCATCGTCCTGTCAGCTCGGTGGGTAAGGTACTCTCCAGTACGGGAGCATACTGCTACCCTCGTCACTGGGTTTAGCGTTCTAGTCAGCGGTTACAGGATGGGCGCTCTTTACGTCCATAAGGTAGACTGTGGTCGCCGGGGGGCCCATCTGTAACTACAGTTACAACTCTTATAACCCTTGCCATATAAAACTGCAGGGGGGTATAAAAACTGCGAGAACTTTTATAAGAGGCCGAGTTTAACTCTTTTTTTAGTTAAAGTAAAAACGTCTCGCCTCTGCAAAAATCTTGGGGAGTAGAAAAAATCGATGGGTTGATATTCTCGATGTATTCACCGAAAAGATAGACATTTTTGTGAAATTCTTCCAGTATTTTTTTGTATTTATAATGTATTATTATATATTTTCTTTTTTTTTTACTAGAAATCAAAAAAATTCAAAGTTGTTTTCATCAAAAACGCCACATCAATTTTCACCGGTAGCCCTCCCTTGAATAAACCCCTTCATGGGGTGAAAAAGTTGAAAACCCCTTCGATTGTTGATGTGGCAAGCCTCAAGAGTAAAAACTCTTGACTAGATTTACACAGGCTTTCTGAATTTCTATGCCCCTCCCTTGTTGCCTCATTTGGGAAAAAAATGTCAACAATTATAACGAATTGAGAGCCTCACAGAGCCTATCAGAAGAGAATAGCAATAAATTTGCTAGCGAAATACGGGGTTAGTTGATAATCCAGTCTCTCAATCTCACACATATGTAATGGATGGATGACTCCGTTACTTTGCTAATAAAAGGAACGTAAATTTGATTTTGTAATAAAGGAACAGTAACTGAAACCAGATTCACAAGTTTTTCATTTTATTTGTTAGGCATGTTGTGAATTGTACCACCTTGTGATTGTTCAGCTTACGTTCCCCTCATTTCAACCTTCAATCTTGACACGTTCTCAGACTTCCCATGCACCCTGAATATTTTGAGCGATCAGTTCTGGTAGATCGGATTTTCTGGCAGATGTACCCGTAAAATCTCATTTCTCACTTCCCAGTTAATGGCTAGAAATCGTGTGACATTTGTTTACGTTATTTTTCTGTTCAATATAAATAAAATAATGGGCCACAGGTCAGGGGTTTGGGACTTTCGGGGTAGAGAATCATTTTTCAAAATGCCCATGAAAAATCACCCCTCTCTGTTTGGATGATCATGGGTGGTAGCGCTTTGGTTTTAAATCACGCGAGGTAAATTAGAAATGAATAGTGATAATGTAGAAATGATAGTTACACAAATGAGATGGGACTGGTAAAATATTGACACTCTTTTGGTGTGTAGATATCAAAATTTGATACTATTTTGTATAAGAGCATTGTGGTAGGATTTGCATGTGTTGATAAAAATTATTATAGTTATATTTGGTGCCTTTTTTTCTATTTTTTCGTAGCATTGTTGTTACTATTCTAGTGGCGGATGGCGTAACCTAACACCGAGCGGTGATGGTATCTGACTTAGTTTGACTATAATCCAACCTTGTCCTGACCCACGGGGCTATCAGATCTTTCGAACTACATAAACATAACCATAATCGCATGGCACATGGTTAGGGTTCTTACGTGGTCCTTTTCCCTGTTAAAGTTCATTCAGATAGAGGGTTTCCAATGAAGATGAAGGGTGCGGAGGTTTACAAAGTTGAATGTTGAGAGATTACAATTATTCTTACATAGTTATCATAGCTGCATTTTCATCATTATTTGACGAAATTCCCGTACAAACTTCCTGTCATCAATTCCTGGTCCCGACTTTCCGATCCTTCTGGTGATTGCTTTTCCAAAGTGTCACGTATATACCTGGCGTGTCTCTCCATCGGAACGAAAGCTATCTGTTCATTAACTTTGCCGTCAGCAGGAAATGTCACAGTTCATATTTTACACCCCGGAGATAAATGTCAGCATCAAAATATTTATATTTCCCGATTTGGAATTCGGTGTTGTCAATTGTCAGCGTTCTGGAGAGTGGGAAACCTGGCAACCTGGGTAGTTGGTAGTTGGGTAGGAGCCATCATTTGTCATTCAGTCAAAATAAAAACACCCCGCGTGTCAATGGAGACTCTTGAGGCCTGATGTGTCCTGACTTCCTTGAGGGATAGTTTGTTGAATTGGTCTCCAAATGGAGAGCTCTCCGTTCTTGGCCTTTGGCGTCCAGTGCTCCCCCCTCACGCTCAGATTCAGACAGATCGGTCGGTTAGTATGACGGAAAAGACTGTCTTGCAGACCTAGGTCTGTGAGACCGCTGTCTGACAGACTGTCTGAGCGTGAGTGACGGGCACAGGACACATTCAGACCCAGTCAACTTAATTTGAAAGTCCAAAATGTCAGCCCTTGTAAACCTAACCTATCCTGACCCAAAATCCCTTAGTTTTGAGTTCTCCATAATTACCTTTCACTTTCTTTTCTCAACCTTCATATCAGATTCTTCAGAGCGAAGAGGTTTCAACAATTCCCTTTTTTTCATATTTTTGATAGGATTTTATTCCCCCACAATAATAAACACAACAGGAAAGAAGTCAAGTGACAAATCATTTTTGCATTTCACGTCACGCCGATAGAAGAATGCTTTGGGTTTCCAATTGCATTGTTTGCAGATACTTGATAGATAGGTCAGGATGATGTAGGGTAGGGCCCCCCTCTGGTGTTTGATCTGGAGGATGAGGTCTTCGTACTCTAGATAGTATTTGTGGTTATTCTCGCATTGATACCTATTCATAGTATTTGGGGTTATAGGTACTCTTTATATTGATACTATTGAGCCCTTTAATTCAAATAATGGGTAGGTTGCCACTATTGTCAAACATAATAAAATTGCTGTAACTGTTAAAACGTTAAAGCTTAGAAGTAGGTGTTTGGACGAACGCATTTGGTTGAATATCGAAGATTTTGGACTTGGATTGCCAGATGCCTTGGATTGCCTTAGCCAAATTTTGGATTGCCTTAGCCAAATTTTGGATTGCCTTAATTTTGGACTTGGATTGCCTGATGCCTTTTTTTTTGTCACTGTCTACACGCAATTATAGCAATTGCAATTACGTAGACAGGATTAAAGTACAGGGAGACTCCATATACAGGCCATCAGCCTATATCCAGAATCTCCCTGCACCTGACCCTAAATTTGTTTTCATGTATATCTAAATCTAAGTTTACTGAGTGTTTGTTGAAGCAGATGAGGGAGGAGATTAACGGCGACTCCAGGTACACAGGAGAACAATTTCTATGGATATAAAAATAATCTCTAGCTTCGGTTCTTTCTCTTAAGGAGAGTTGGTAAAAATCGGATGTTCACCCATCTACTAGATATTAACCAAAGTAATTGTTACTTGACTCTTATTTCGTGGAAAAGATTGAAAAGCTTGTATACAAAATATTTCAAAAACGGTTTGTCGTATAGAGCGATGAAATTTAGTATGCTATCCCGGTATGGTCCAAGGACGCGACTGTAACAATTTGGTAAAAATCGGAAATCGGATGTTCACCCATCTACTAGATATTAACCAAAGTAATTGTTACTTGACTCTTATTTCGTGGAAAAGGTTGAAAAGCTTGTATACAAAATATTTCAAAAACGGTTTGTCGTAAAGAGCGATGAAATTTAGTATGCTATCCCGGTATGGTCCAAGGACGCGACTGTAACAATTTGGTAAAAATCGGACAGTCACTCATCCAGATATCAACTAAATTCAATGTTGCTTCAAACTTCGGACTTAGAAAAATTTTCAAAAAAAAAAAATCAATTTTTTTCATACTTTATATGATTCTGTTGGTGTTTTTGTTGGTGTTGGTGTTTTTGTTGGTGTTGGTGTTGTTGTTGGTGTTGTTGTTGGTGTTGTTGTTGTTGTTGTTGTTGTTGTTGTTGTTGTTGTTGAGGCTCATTCAATGTGTAAAACATTATGCTCATGAGGCGTGTGCCAGAGCTAAAGCTTGACCAATATTTTTACATGTGACATTTGTGTGCTAATAGGTACTTCATTAAAAACTAAATAACTTACAAGTACATCAACTTACAACTAAAGAGATTTACATTTACAATGATCGTTTTGTTTTTTCGTTGTCCGGTTTCATCATACCCGTCTTCCAAAACATATAGATACTTTGACTTTGGGGGGGGGATGGCCTCCGCGGTAAGTTCATGATATTTTACGGTCTTTGAGTACTAATGCTGGAAAGAAATCTAAATTTCAAATCAATTCCATTCAGCTCTGAGGAAATAACGCCGACAATAACTGTTCTAGACCGTTTTCAAAAATAGGTATCCGGTTTTAGACAACCTTTCTCTACTACGTGAGGAGCACACAAATTATGAAGCGAATAATAGGCGGGGTACAAACTTTATTTCTAATTAACGGGTGGGGTGGCCCAACTTACTGGTGGAGCAGCAGTTTGGCTTTCGACATGGCCGTTCTACCTCTGATGCCGTGGCGCATTTTATGCAAAAACTAGACAGTGTGGCGCTCACAACAACACTCAACACAAATAAAATCTTACATAGAAAACGCAGGTTCTCGTTTCTCCACAATTTCCATCTCTGAAGTATAAATAAAAATAACACTTCCAAATTCTTGGCCAGCACCTGAGAGCTATGTCTAACTGATGAGTTCAAATAAGAACGAAACGCGTCTTAGGCTGCTCTCAGGTGTTGGCTAAATTGGTGACCCTGAATTAGGAAACTTGAGAGCCCTCATCTGGACTTGACCGCGTCCTGGCTGCGCACTCTGCGCAACCCAGCACGTTAATACACCTCTGCTCGCGGGTTCAGAGCACTTGCACAGGACTCGGCACTCCAAGTCCAGACGAGATCCCGCAACACAACACACTCCCTTCCCGCCCTGCCTCGCTGCACGCTGCTTAATTAGTGACTAACGCTGTCACTTGGGGGGGAGTACTGTGGCGCTCACAACAACACTCAACACAAATATAATCTTACATAGAAAACGCAGGTTCTCGTTTCTCCACAATTTCCATCTCTGAAGTATAAATAACACTTCCAAATTCTTGGCCAGCACCTGAGAGCTATGTCTAACTGATGAGTTCAAATAAGAACGAAACGCGTCTTAGGCTGCTCCCAGGTGTGTTGGCTAAAGTTTCTTTAATTTTACAACAGGGGGAGAAAAAAAAACACTATAAAGAAGAAAGAAAAAATACGTCCAATATCAGCATTTTTATTGACGGAATAATATCAATCAAATGAAATCACGAATCTTTGTGGTAAAGCAGTGAGCTTTTTCACAATTTTGTGGGTATCACAGTATTACAAGTCTTACAAGTCATTTACTCAATATTTATCATCACTCGTTTCTTTTCGACTTGTAATCCCGCCACTCGATTGAAGTAGCTACTCCATTGTCCTCTCGAGCCTGAGTGCACCCCGAACTCCAAGCACAGAGCCGAAAAACCTTCCATTGACGAAATAAAGAATTAATCACGAAATATTTCTTTCCGTACAATAAAACAATTAAATACCTACATCTGACATGACAAAAAAAAGGACGTTTCTCGCAAGTGCAAACAGGCTAAAAGGAAAAAAAAATATTTCTCGCGATAAGTAGGTATGAACAGGCTTACAACACGATCTCTTTCCGAATTTCATCACCAACATTCTCCCAGTTCTTTAAGCAGTCATGACAAAGTCCGATTAAAAATCGTTCAGTGTCAACAGTTCCATCTAACTATACAATGTGTTCATAACCCCCCCCCCCATTGGGAATAGGGAATTTGGTAATTAAATTATTGTTCCATATACACGGTGCGCCAGAAAAACACTGACAACGGCTCAAGGTAGGTAGATCTCATTTGTTGTTGTTGTTGTTGTTGTAGCGGCTTTAGCTTTCGCCGAATGGCGATAGCAGAATAAAGAAAAGATGTCTTTTTGTATCTGCTATACACCGGGGTGATGGTCTCTAGCTCTAGCCATGTTAAATTGGCTGGCTCGTCCTGAACCGCAGTCGACCATCGTGAGGACTTGTACTTGGTCTTTAAAAGCAGAGAGAACCCTTTGAGGAACTGCCAGCTTGCGAGGCTGGGTAGGGTTAGCTGTTCTCCTCCCTGTTCATAGTCCCACAGCCAGACGCTAGTCGTCTTTCTGTTTAACGTCCCCTAGTCAGATAAGATACAGATGTGTTAATAGATGTAGAATAATGTAGATGATTGTAGTTGACTCTAATGCGTCGGTGGTACTTAAGTGTAGGTAATTGTTTATACTGCTCGAATAGGACTGAAGTTTAAATTTAAAGTTTATCTAAGGGGGACACGGTTAGGCCAGAGGTAACGCGCTCGCTTGCCAAGAAGAAGATCCCGGGTTCGAATCCCACCATCGACGAAAATTTGCACTCGTTTTTCGATTGCAAATATTTCTGGTTTTCTCGTGTTGACCGAGCACCTAATTGTGAAGTATTGCAGTGTTTCTTAATTAGTTTGGCCCGCGGAACCCTTTTCAAAAGGTGAACATCTTTGCGGAACCCTGAACTTTCAAGATTGCACCCCCACCCCCCTTATTATAGTGTAGACCTCTCTTCAAGGAACAAGGAATATGGCATTCTCACTATTTATGCCCAAGTAATCCTGGACTCCTGTTGTCTAATTCATAAAGTTGCTCCTACCTTCACCAAGAGGTTATTCATGGTTACAATACGAAATACAAGAACAACATTATTAACAGTTCGAACAAAATTATGGATGGATCTTTTCTTGGGGAGGGTATAAAACATTACAATAAACTTCCGAAGGAGCTAAGATCTCTTAGTCCTGAGCCCTTCAGAAATACCCTGAAGAGCCAGCTCTTAGAAACGGTACCATATTCCTTGGGGGAGTTCTGGGGATAACAAGGGAGATCCTCTTCGTCTGCTCATTTCTGTGATAACCTGATAACAAGTGCCAAAATCTTCCTACAGAGCTATAATGTTTTTATTTTGATTTCCTTTTCAATGTTCGTGCTTAGTCTTTCTAAATAAAAGTGTCTTATATTTTTAATATATTTTTTGTAGTTTTAAGTAGTTGTAAGTAAGTGTAATTTTAAGTCCACATTGTAAACACCGCAATGTAATAATAACAATTAAAATAAATATTATTATTTTCATCGTATTTTAAAATCCCGTAACTTTTTTTTTACTTTCTATTACTATAGTGTAGCGAGCTATACGAGTAATGAAAGTATTGCTATCGGTCCAAATTTTCAAAATCGGGAAATGGTTGGAAATATCTGTTTTGGGAACTTTCTATTACTACAGTGTAGCGAGCTATACGAGTAATGAAAGTATTGCTATCGGTCCAAATTTTCAAAATCGGGAAATGGTTGGAAATATCTGTTTTGGGATCCCCTGATGTGAAAAAAGTGGTTTTTAGCCCATGGTCTGTACGTACGTACTACAGGTTTAAATGGGAAAAAGTACAAAGTTGTATACAAAATATCTCAAGAACGGTTTGTCGTAAAGCGATGAAATTTGGTATGATATCCCGGTATGGTCCAAGGACGCGACTGTAACAATTTGGTAAAAATCGGATGTTCACCCATCTACTAGATATTAACCAAAGTAATTGTTACTTGACTCTTATTTCGTGGAAAAGGTTGAAAAGCTTGTATAAAAAATATTTCAAAAACGGTTTGTCGTATAGAGCGATGAAATTTAGTATGCTATCCCGGTATGGTCCAAGGACGCGACTGTAACAATTTGGTAAAAATCGGACAGTCACTCATCCAGATATCAACCAAATTCAATGTTGCTTCAAACTTCGAAAAAAAATTCAACTTTTTTCATACTTTTATATGATTCCTTATTACACGGGAAGTATTTTAAGATAGAAAACTTTCGACCAAAAATTGGCCGCCGCGGGCGGCCGATTTTTGAACTTGGAAAAATTTTCAAAAAAAAAAAATACTACAGTATCAGTATTTACATCTTGATTTCATATACAGGGTGTCCCAGAATTTATGTTTCAATTGACTTTCTCGGAGCCTGTTTGAAATTTCGAAAAACAAAAAAAAAACCGTAACTTTTTGATTTTTGATGCAAATATTTTGGCAATATCGTGATTCGCGAAAAAATTCGCTAAGTCCGCGAATTAGGTGCCAACATTGGATTTTCAAATGAGAACCCCTATTTTTTTTTTTTTTTTTTTTAATTACATATTCGTTTTCTAAGTTAAATTTAAAGTATAATTGACAACTTACTCAAATTTTTGCGGTTCACGGTTTTCGCGGAAAACGCGAATCACAAAAGTGTTTAAAAAGAACAAGTGCGACCTATCAAATCGAAATGTTTTTTGCTCCAAAATCTTATGGTCTCATTATAATTTCGATTTGGTCCAATATTTCGCTGTTTGCGATTTGCGCGGTGTTCGCGAAATCCGCGAATCCTACATGTTTTCCAAAGGTACGTGTGTGATATATCATATATCAAATCATTCTATTTTTTTACTTCTAAATCTTATTTATCGTGATATTATTATTATTTTTTTTTTTCAATTCACTTAATTTTTGACGGTTCGCGGTGTTCGCAAAATCCGCGAATCCTATAATTTATTTAAAGAAAGGTACGTGTGTGACATATCAAATCATGTTGTTTTTTACTTCTAAACCTTGTGTGATAATATTTTTTTCAATTCACAAGGTTTATAAGTAAAAAATAGCATGATTTGATATATCACACACGTACCTTTGGAAAATATGTAGGAATCGCGGATTTCGCAAACACCGCGCAATCGCAATTGCGAATTGCGCGCAGGCGAATTTTTTGAAATTTTTGGTGAATTGCAATGTGATCAAACCTTGATATTTAAGCGCCGCAGGCAAATTTTTTCAAAAATTTTGTACTGGAAGTTCATCATAAGGTAGGTACTTTTGACGTACAAATATGTAGTTATGTACATACCTCATTCTTAGATATTTCTATACATTTTTCTACTACATAGTTAGAGCTGAATACTAAAAGGGCTAAAATTATTATTATTATTTTTGCTTTAGACAAAAAACCCCAAAAAAATTACAAATAGTGGAGAATGAAGAGTATTATTAGGAATATGCCATCGTTCCTTAATCACAAAAAAAAAACTCATCGCCTTCCTACTGCCCAAATTGATTTCATCGCCCTGCGGAACCTTTCCGTCGCCCCAGTTGCGCATCACTGTCTACAACTACCTGAAAATGGCTACTTGTCTGTGGCGTAGGTATATCTCTAGTAGCGCCTTCAAACATTCTTGACTTGGCGGGGCGGAGCGCGGTAGCGCTGAGAAAATTAAAATTTAACTAAGATGAGGAAATTAATAGAAAAAGGTCAGATTTTATTTGTTAAAATATATCTATAATTATATACTTATATTAGCACGTGTTTATCATCAAAACTCATAAGCTCTAATTAAAACAAGAAATAATAATATACTTTTAAGTGTCTAAATTTTACAATGGATGAGAAAAATATAAAAATAATAATAATGTTAAAAATAAATAAAATTTAAGCGATCACTTACACATTCATTGTACCTGTTTTGGCGCAACCCAAAATGAGTTGTCTTATTAAAAATAAACTAACGCAACACTAGAAATTCTAAACAAATTACAGTGCGGACACCAGCATCAAAGGATCAACGAGTTAACATGAGGGGGAATGATTCAATTCAATTCAAATCAATTGACCTCCTAGCCTGAGCATCCAGTTAATTAGATGGGCGGGATTCCATTATGGTGTCGTTTATATTATCTAGCTCTGACTACCTAATACCTATCCTTATTAATTAATTTATTTAATTTTGACATCCTTTGTAAATACTTTTTACTTAAGTTATATATAGAAATGGATACTTACTACCTATCCTGACTCAAACCAAAACATTGTTTTTCATGTTACATATTTATTTATTATTACCCCCCCAAAAACACAAATGTGAAAAAAAGGCCAAGTCCCAATCCAAAAATGTCGGCCTATAAAAGTGGTGAGATCAGAAAATTAAGGTCAAGTCTGCATTCCCAGTTTTTCGTGTCTGCTGAAAATGCTGGATCTCAATTTCTTCAACCTTCTCTCAATTTCAACTTGGCAATGTTTTCCTTTTATTTTCATGTTAATAATAGTTATTTATTAATTTGAGAAGGGAAAATATTGCCAAGTTGAGGCCAGAACTTGGCCTGGTGCACTGCCATGCACCTAGATAACCTTATTTCTCTATGACTGATTTTTGACTCTGAATGAGATAATCTGTTATACTTAAAGCCTTCCGTTGATTAGTAGGACTTGATGACAAGTACTTAAGGGAAGTTTTTTTCAAGGTTTAAAGCATTTTCGCATCCCCGTGTGTAAAAAAAAAATAAGAGATCAAGGTGAAAAGTTAACACAACAAGAAGACACGCAAAATTTTGTCCAAACAAAATAATAAGATATCACAGGTTTTTATTTCTTACAATAAATGATTACTGTATGACACATGTTGTTTTCATAGGAACTTGTGATGGGCGACACACAGTAAAACAAGTAAGAGAGGTAAAATCACAGCCTAACATAACTCAAATGCAAATGTTGTACATAGGAACCAATTGGAGGACTGTAGGAATGCGATCAACGGAAAGGAACAAAGAAAGAAAAAAAAATATACAAGATGGAAGTGGAAGAAGGGAGAGAAGGTGAAGTAAAAGCTGAAGAGGTAGAAAAGAAGAGCCAGAGTAGGTATTGAGGGTTACTAAAACTAGGAAAGAAACAAGATGCTTGAAAGTACAACAAAAAATCCCCCAAAAAACAGTTTTTTTTTTTTTGTTTTTTGGCTTTATGGTTTTCTGGACAAAATTTGCACCACCATTTTCGTGTTCCTGGTAAAAAGACCTTTAATTTGATATATAGGTCGACCAGGTTTGGATAAGTCCTTCTATGGGGACAGACCGACCGACAGACCGACCGACAGACGACACCGAAGCGAATACAATAGTCCGTCCACTATACCTTTTATTATTAGTAATAATAAAGGAAGGACGGACTAAAAATGGAAACCCGGGCCAAGGCCCGGAAATAAAAAGGCGATTTACATTAACAACTGACAATGTTACTTATCTTTTTATTATTAATTCCAAATGAGTAGGTATCCAAATAGACTCCACAGGTATGTCTCCAAATAGAGGAGAAAAAAAGAATATAATGTGCCAGGCGGCAAGGTATCCAAATAGACTCCACAGGTATGTCTCCAAATAGAGGAGAAAAAAAGAATATAATGTGCCAGGCGGCACCAAAATTAACTTTTTAAGAAAAATCGAAATAATTTAATAATTAAAATAAAAATAAAAATCACAGGGCCTTGCTCTTTTGCCTTTCCAAAAACCATTAAACTTCTCTCCCAAATTACCTCTCGCTCTTAGCTTCACCTAACCTACCTCTTCTCGTCCCATTGCGTACTCACTTCACACTCTCACGCTCTCTTTCACACCAACTCACTCAAAATATGAGAAAACCAGGCGGCCAAATTTCAATTTTCTACAGTGGCGTAGCGTGGTCTAACTCCAAGTGTAGGGCGGACACTGATTTCTATCACAATATCTATCTAATAAGAATATAATAATTATTTAAAGTCAATATTTAAGGGTATTTGAGTGGAATTTTTGAGTGTAGGGCCGCCATACACGCCCTACACGGACGCTACGCCACTGAT
>NW_007377540.1:0-7920 GCF_000475195.1 Diaphorina citri | reverse complement strand
GAGATGACTACCCCTACTTTTATTCCCACGAGAATAATAGGATGGACCCCAGGGGAACTTATTCTGAGGAAGAAGATATCCTCCAGCATTTGAGCTGTACCAATCTACACATGGAGAATAAAAATTCCTGTCATCACACTGATAATAATCATAGCGATCATCTACATAGTCATAGTTGTAGTCATACTGGCTCTCCCCCCACCTAGGGTCATAGTTGGAATGTGAGTACCTAGGTTGATAATAATGAGAGTTATAATATGTCTGACTTAATGCTAGGCCTCTATCTGACTTATGGCTAGAACTATTAACTATGTCTGGAAATAATCTTGTATTGGATGGCTTGGTCTTTCTTTTCGGTCTAACTCTGGACTTGTACGCATTCGAATCCGAAGGAAACTGGAAGCCACGTTTGAAAAGATCACACATCTTGCCTTTTCCTCGTTTGTTCAAGTGAAGACCGTCGGGGCAGTAATCTTCATTGCTCAGGACTGTTTGAGGATCCAGGATGACAACATTCTTTGAGCCGATGGAATTCAAGATCTTCTGGTTTAGGTGCGATATGTGATCATTCAGCTGATGATCTCCTCTCCGTAGCGGAACAAGAACGATACCAATCCTGCAAGAGTGATATTTTGAGAGGATTTCCTGGTATGTAGCATTGAGAACACCCCAGGAAGTAGCAGAAACATCATTTGTCCCGGAGAAGACAATCAAAACATCACCAGGTGACAAGTGACAGCCACTCTCCTCCAGAAGATCAGGTACTTGTCCAAGTTTTGTACCTCCTCTAAAGATACATTGAACAGAGTGTGGTGAAATCTTCGGGGCCAGTATGCCCTGCAGCTGTCGAACATGACTATCGCCAACCACAATCATCTTGGAGGAATAGATCCGTGAAGTGCTGGCCTTTGAAGTGCTGGCTTTTGAAGTGCCGGCCTTTGAAGTGCTGGCCTTTGAAGTGCTGGCCTTTGAGGTGTTGGCCTTTGAGGTGCTGGCCTTCGAAGTTCCGGCCTTTGAAGTGCTGGCCTTTGAGGTGCTGGCCTTCGAAGTTCCGGCCTTTGAAGTGCTGGCCTTTGAGGTGCTGGCCTTCGAAGTTCCGGCCTTTGAAGTGCTGGCCTTTGAGGTGCTGGCCTTCGAAGTTCCGGCCTTTGAAGGGCTATCAAAGTGCGAAGGGCTATCAGCGCATAGCGCGACCGTTTTGTTTCAAAGTGTGAAGCTAATGGGGAGCGCGTAGCGCGACCATATTCTATCAAAGTGCGAAGCCAATAGGGAGCGAGTAGCCCGACCGTATTGTTTCAAGGTGTGAAGCTAATTAGGAGCGCGTAGCGCGACAGTATCCTCTCAAAGTGAGAAGCAAATAGGGAGCGCGCAGCGCGGCCATATTCTATCAAAGTGCGAAACCAATAGGGAGCGTGTAGCGCGACCGTATTCTCTCAAAGTGAAAAGCCAATAGGGAGCGCGACCTTATTCTCTTAAGTGCGATGCCAACAGGGAGCGCGCAGCGCGACCATATTCTCTCAAAGTGCGAAGGCAATACGCAGCGCGTAGCTCGACCGTATTCTTTCAATGTGATAACCCAATGGGGAGCGCGTAGCGCGACCATATTCTATCAAAGTGCGAAGCCAATAGGGAGCGAGTAGCCCGACCGTATTGTTTCAAGGTGTGAAGCTAATTAGGAGCGCGTAGCGCGACAGTATCCTCTCAAAGTGAGAAGCAAATAGGGAGCGCGCAGCGCGGCCATATTCTATCAAAGTGCGAAACCAATAGGGAGCGTGTAGCGCGACCGTATTCTCTCAAAGTGAAAAGCCAATAGGGAGCGCGTAGCGCAACCGTATTTTCTCTAAGTGAAAAGCCAATAGGGAGCGCGACCTTATTCTCTTAAGTGCGATGCCAACAGGGAGCGCGCAGCGCGACCATATTCTCTCAAAGTGCGAAGGCAATACGCAGCGCGTAGCTCGACCGTATTCTTTCAATGTGATAACCCAATGAGGAGCGCGTAGCGCGACAGTATTCTATACAAGTGCGAAGTCAATAGGGAGCGCGCAGCGCGACCGTTTTTTCTAAAAGGTGTAAAGCCAATAGGGAGCGCGTAGTGCAACGGTAGCATTCTTTCTGGTGAGGATTCATACTGACGGAGAATTTTTCTTTTACTAAAATATTCTAAACCGTGGCGAAGCACGGGTAACCTGCTAGTGCTAGTATAAAATAAAGGAACCATATCAATCAATCAAACTCGAGTTAATGATGATGACTCATCTATTGGAGAAATTAGACAGTCAGACCAAAAGTGTACCCGCTCAGTCCTGGGACCCCAAATTTCAAGAATCGACGTGCCTTAATCTTATAAACTCATGTACCATATTTCATCAAAATCGGACCAGACAATCGCGAGTTATAGCGGAACAAACATCTAAACCAAATACAAATGTAGACTCAGCCAGCCTAGTTAGCTTAGTTGGTAGTGCGTCTGGCATAATAAACATGTATAACAAAACATATGGTCCAAATTTCATGACAATGCGTGGAAAATTAACGGAGTATGATAGGGGGTTCGATTCCCGCCCGGGGCGGATTTCATCCTGATGGGATAATGTTCGTTCTCGGAACGGCTGGCTTTCTCCTATCCTGTCTTCCTTCTCTCTTCGATTTCGGGACGATAAGACCATAGTTATGAATTAGGTAACTACAAAACTTATTACCTTTATATGATACAATGGATACACGTTCCGGTTTTGATCTTATCCGACTCGAGTTTCATCCATCTCCGTGGACTTTTTCAAGGAAACATATAACAAGGAAACAAGGACATATAAAGGTAATAAGTTTTGTAGTTACCTAATTCATAACTTTATAACCTAGGATGTCTAATATAAACATATTTAATAATAATCCTTCTGTCAAACCCCTTAGTAGTTACCTAATTCATAACTTTATAACCTAGGATGTCTAATATAAACATATTTAATAATAATCCTTCTGTCAAACCCCTTAAAAAAATGTAGACTCGAGTTAAAATGTAGACCTCACTATCGTTCGGCCAACAAGTTTTTTGTCACTAGACCTGATACAAAATAAGAGCAAAACATATTCTTCTTTCATTCAAAGAGCTAACATCTAACAATGATAAAATAAAAAGTGCAAACATAAGTCTCTAAATAAGAAAATTAATTTACCCTTGAAGAATCATTGAGTTGATACAGAGGCTGAATTATAAGACCAGCAGAACATAAATAGGATTGCTTTACCTACTTACTGTACTATCTTTGTTACCTATGTAAGTATATGGTAATAAGTACCATGTTTAGACTGGACTAAAATTTAAAATTATTTTACAATAGGAGATTGATGGTGTGACACAGGCAATTTTTCGGAACCTAGGATTCATGTTGAATTATATGATGCTTGTCGACACTCAAACTCCAACACACCTGCATACACTTGATAGTGATGGTTAAGATTAGAAACATTGTGTAATTTCAGTTTACTACCTAGAGCTCCATCAATGTCATTGGAGCAGCCATAGAAAATTGTTTTTGCCCTGCTATGAACTAAAGCCATGGCACACATGAGGCAAGGTTCCATTGTAAGGTACACATCATAACCTGTACAAAGGTAGAGTCCTTTTTCAGTTTTCAACTGGTCATTTCTATTATCTGATTTTCTCCAATCATCTCCTCTTTCAAGCCATGCACCTCCACTCTGAGTTTTTGCCACATTATCAATGGCAACCATAGCTGCATGTTTCATGGGATGACTTGATGTTTCACATTTACCAAATGCTATTAGCTTGTTAGTTTCTGGACTTACTATAGAACAACACACCCCAGAATATTGACATAATTCCAAAGTTTTCTTCATCCAAGCTTCAATAGTACTCAAGGATTCAGGGGTGAAATTTTCTCCAGACAAAATTTTTTCCAGGGTTTTGTCTGGATGGAAATTACAAGGCCACACAGAATTACACAAAGCAAATTGAGCTTTAGTTTGAGGGGGCTTAGCGGGGACAAGAGACAAGTAGGGGTCCAATGACAAGCCAAGAGTAAACACTTCAATTTTACACAGTTTTTCCAGGATAATGTTCTTTTCCAACAGTCTGGTCCCTATTATAATTTCATCACCTCGTACACGTTTCAAATGCTGTAGACTTGGGATAGGACAGATCTGGTTCATATAAGATATTATACTACTGATATATTTCTTATTCTTTATTTTGTCCACCAAAACATTAATCATTGGAATATTTCCTAGGAACTCATCACTAAGAACTGCTTTCAAACTCCAATTTCTCTCATTAATTAATTTCATTTTTTTTCGCTTTGCTTCGGAACACATTTTATCCTTTTTCCTAAGAAAAATATTTCAAGTCTGGAAACAAAGAAAAATATTTTTTTCAAAATATACTCTATAAGCCTATATTATTCACATCCCCCTCCAAATATTTCAAGTCTGGAAACAAAGAAAAATATTTTTTTCAAAATATACTCTATAAGCCTATATTATTCACATCCCCCTCCAAAAAAAAATCTTTGTGGCATAAAGAAGGACTGAAAGTCCCTTTACTCCAGCATTAGGCTTCTACTAAAAGATGTCCAAATAAGAACAAAAAAAAATCTTTGTGGCATAAAGAAGGACTGAAAGTCCCTTTACTCCAGCATTAGGCTTCTACTAAAAGATGTCCAAATAAGAAGGTATAAGCTGTATAAGAATGCAAGATTTGATTGTTTAATAAAGTACTAAAGCATGGTTCTCCGTGATAAAAAGAAAACTTGATTTCTTACATGATTTAAGGAGTAAAGATTCTAAAATTGTGTACCTAGGTATGAAACAATAATCAGACAAATAACCTCCTTGACTTTGATGGTACAGTATTTCTCTTTCAACAAAATTTTTGATGAAAAAGGAAATCAGGCTGTATCTTGTTGATGCAGTAGCATTCAATTTCACCTTTCAATATGTGTGGGTTTTAGGGTCATATTTAGCCCCCCCCCCCCCCCCCACACATCTTAAACAAGTTTAATTATTTTTCTCTTATACTAAGTATAGGCAGACTCCCCCCCCCCCCCCCAAACAAGTTTAATTATTTTTCTCTTATACTAAGTATAGGCAGACTCCAAAAATTTGGAGCATCCATCCCAATGGTGGGTTTGTTGGTGTAAACCTATGACTTTAGATACCTTTTTTATATATATCTATATATAGATATCAAATTATATTTATTAAGATACTAATGTGCTCCTCTCAAAATTGAGTATGGCCAGTCCTTGTCACCAAATCAGAAAATGACATGATCACAACCAGGAAAATGTAAAAATGACAATGGGTAGGGGTAGACCAGGGGTGCACAAACTCAAAGTGACCACATGCTGCATTGGACCTTAAAAGGTTGAGTGCGGGCCGCATTCATTTGTAGGCGGTATCTGATCTTGGGGGGGGGGGGGGGGGGGTTGCTCTCTCCCCTCAATTTAAGCACTGCAGGCTTTTTTTTTTTTTTTTTTTTTCAAAAATAATGTGTGTCCAAATTCATCAGTTTTGACATATTTTTTAGCCTAATTTACCACACACAAAAATCAGAAAGTAAATTATAGTGCCAAAGGCAATTTTTCTGAAAATTTTGTGCCACCTTTCAGAAACGCAGCCTGATCAAAGTTCAAAATCTACTATGCCGCAGGCAATTTTTTCAGAAGTATGTACCTGAAGCTTGTCAAGAATAAATTTTCGAGGTACCTACCTTTCGAGGTACAAGAATAAATTTTTTGAAGAATTTGATCTACAATCTTTCAAACAATAAAAATCCTCTGCGAACACATTTTTATTTTCTTCACATTTTTAAATGTCTTTTGTTTTTGATTTTTTCTTGAAAAAACAAAATGAGCTTGTGGGCCGCACAAAAAAAGAGCTGGCGGGCCACATTTTTGAGCACACCCTTGGTGTAGACAATTCACCTTCTTGGTACTACTAGGCCTTATGGTTGGAAGGGTTGGGATTCCATTGTGTACCTTATGCCTCTTTTTTTTTTTTTTTTTTGTCACTGTCTACTTACACGCAATTATGGCCCATTGCAATTACGTAGACAGGTTAAGGCTACAGGTCGAAAACTACCCATATACAGGCCATCCAGCCTTATATCCAGAATCTCTCTGCACCTGGCCCTAAATTTGTTTTCATGTATATCTCTAAATCTAAGTTTACTGAGTGTTTTGTTGAAGCACAGAATGAGAAAGGAGATTAACGTGTGTGATTCCAGGTACACAGGAGAACAATTTCTATGGATATAAAAATAATCTCTAGCTTCGGTTCTTTCTCTTAAGGAGAGGGTGTTCGGTACTCTGATTTGAATTTTATCTATGAGCCCTGGGCATGCTATTTTGTTATTCAATAGGTTATGTATAAACATGAGTCTGTATAGGCTTCTTCTTGATTCCAACCTACCAATACTCAGTTGTGCAAGTAGATCTTTATAGGAAATGGCGGTTGGATAAGTAGGGTAAAAGCCATTTAGTTTAATCGATTTATCTTGGGATCTAGAAGTCGTAGAAGAGAAAGAAAAATTCCGTTGGTCCTCATTTTTCCTGTGCTATGACTTTGAAACATAACCCAAAGAAGCGCAACTGACCTATTGGGCTAACTTGGTGTTCTAAGATGCAACTACTTTAACTTTAATAGCTAGGCTAGGTACCTATTGAGTACTTTACTTACATTGGTGTTCTGGTCTAATAGATGATCCTCGACAGAATCTCTGTTTCCTCTCTAATCCCAGGATACTCTACCCATGGATACAGTAGGAGTATCCGTAAAAAATAAAAAAAAATAGTATTGCTAGGTTATTAAAAACATAATATTTAAACCTAAAGAACTAAAGATTAGATTAGAAACTAGAAAAGAAAGTAAAATTACTAAATTAGTAAAAATTGATTTTTTTTTTTCACCTTTTCTTTGGATTGAAACAAGGGCAGTGTTGCCAGATGAAAAATAAACAAGGGCAGTGTTGCTAGAATGAAAAATCTGGGACAGTGTTGCCGCTCAAGATTTTGTTGCCAGATGAAAAATAAACAAGGGCAGTGTTGCTAGAATGAAAAATCTGGGACAGTGTTGCCGCTCAAGATTTTTACTTTCTATACCTATTAAACAAATTAGGTAGGTATACATAGGTACTGATCGAATAAACTACGGGCTAAATAATTCCCGGAGGGACGGGCCCAGCTTGTTACTTTCTATATAGGGTTATTCTTTCTACCATGCATATAGGGAACCTATTACAAGGGTACCTAATGAGAAAGTGTTATTATTGCAATCGGTCCAAATTTTCAAAATCGGGAAATGGTTGGAAATATCCGTTTTGGGATCCCCTGATGTCAAAAAAGTGATTTTTATCCGGTCCAAATTTTCAAAATCGGAAAATGGGTGGAAATATCCGTTTTGGGGTCCCCTGATTCCAAAAAAGTGGTTTTTAGGCCATGGTCTGGGTGGAAATATCCGTTTTGGGGTCCCCTGATTCCAAAAAAGTGGTTTTTAGCCCATGGTCTGTACGTACGTACGTACGTACGTACGTTACCTACTACAGGTTTAAATGGGAACAAGGTGGGCCCGTCCCTCCGGGAATTTTTTAGCCCGTATAGTTTATTCGATCGCGATTAGAGAAATCAGTACTTATGTACCTACCTAATTTGTTTAATATTCAGTTTATTATCATTCTTGATTTGATTTTTTGATTTTACTTCAGTACTTATGTACCTACCTAATTTGTTTAATATTCAGTTTATTATCATTCTTGATTTGATTTTTTGATTTTACTTTCATGTAATGATTTAAAATCACGACTAGAGCCTGTTCTCCCTTTATTCTCAATATAATGTTTAAGTCACCCATCCATTTATTGGCATTTCTCGGCGTAGCTTAACACAGGTGACGCTAAAACCGGTC